>NC_135374.1:23509433-23771933 GCF_049243985.1 Paroedura picta | reverse complement strand
CCACATAATTTCTTTTTACCCAGACTTCTATCTGGATGAAGTGTTTAGGAGTGCAGATCAAATCATTTGATTCCCCGCTCCCCCACATGCAACCAGCTGGGTGACCTTGGCCTCGCCACAGCACTGATAAAGCTGTTCTGACCGAGCAGTGATATCAGGGCTCTCTCAGCCTCACCCACCCCACAGGGTGTCTGTTGTGGGGAGAGGAAAGGGAAGGTGAATGTAAGCCACTTGGAGACTTCTGGTAGGGAAAAGTGGCATATAAGAACCAACTCTTCTTCCTCTTCTTCTTCTTCTTCCTCCTTCTTTAGTTTTTAAGGCCTACTTCAAGCCCCTGCCCAGGTAGCTTCCTAGATATGCCTTGAGGCTCCTCTGTGCTGTTTTGTTTTGTTTTTAATTATCCAACCCTTGTTTGGGTAGCTTGCTTATTATTGATACTTTTCACACTGTTGTTTTCATAGTTTCATAGTAGCTGTAAAAACTTCATGAACTGCCTGGTCCATGTCTCTGGCAAAGTGCCAGATCCATTTAAAAAATAATCCAGTGCCAAATTTTCCTCCCAATATTTATGCTGTATTTTAAATTGTTTAGCTCTGCAACAGTTGCTCAGCCCTGCCCACTGGCTGAGACTTGTTTGCAAAAATAAAGAACATGAAATGCACAGCCAGGACTGTATCTAGCGAGATCTGATCTGAGCCATTTGCTCTGATATATATTATACAATCCGAAATATGAATAGATTATTTTCTGGCATTTAGAAATGGTTGGAAACTTTTCAGTCCCTCAGTCGCCATGGTGCCTCGCTGTCTGGTTTAGTTTAGGCAGAAGCATGTCAGTGGGGCAAAGAGGAGAGAGCAGGCTCGCCAGCAATAAGGGTGTGATCCAACCAGAACAGTTAGCTAATTTATTTTAACTTTTTTGCCAACCTATTCGGTATTTCTGTTTCTGGTACTTCCACTCTCTGTGTGGTTTCACTGACAGTGAGGAGGCTTATGAACCGAACCTGTGATGGGAGGGGACTGGCTGTGTGAGCAAGAGATGCAACAAGCGGGATATCCCCATCAGGGTCATAACTGGGTTGGTCTCAACCTGGAGTAACCTGGAGTCCTGTGTGCAGTTCTGGAGGCCTCACTTCAAGAAGGACGTAGATAAAATTGAAAGGGTACAGAGGAGAGCGATGAGGATGATCTGGGGCCAAGGGACCAAGCCCTATGAAGATAGGTTGAGGGACTTGGGAATGTTCAGCCTGGAGAAAAGGAGGTTGAGAGAGGACATCATAGCCCTCTTTAAGTATTTGAAAGGTTGTCACTTGGAGGAGGGCAGGATGCTGTTTCTGTTGGCTGCAGAGGAAAGGACACGCAGTAATGGGTTTAAACTACAAGTACAACGATATAGGCTAGATATCAGGAAAAACATTTTCACAGTCAGAGTAGTTCAGCAGTGGAATAGGCTGCCTAAGAAGGTGGTGGGCTCCCCCTCACTGGCAGTCTTCAAGCAAAGGGATACACACTTTTCTTGGATGCTTTAGGATGTTTTGGGCTGATCCTGTGTTGAGCAGGGGGTTGGACTAGATGGCCTGTATGGCCCCTTCCAACTCTATGATTCTATGATTCTATGCTTCAAGGGACCACCTGGAGGGTTAATTCTGGGCCTGCGTAAAGGTAACGTTATCCCTTGTGCAAGCACCAGGTCATGTCTGACCCTTGGGGTGATGCCCTCTAGCGTTTTCATGGCAGACTCAATACGGGGTGGTTTGCCAGTGCCTTCCCCAGTCATTACCGTTTTACCCCCCAGCAAGCAAGCTGGGTACTCATTTTACTGACCTCGGAAGGATGGAAGGCTGAGTCAACCTTGAGCCGGCTGCTGGGATTCAACTCCCAGACTCATGGGCAAAGCTTTCAGACAGCTGCCTTACCACTCTGCGCCACAAGAGGCTCTTTAAGCTTATATAATAGCGATCCCCAACCTGTGGGCTGTGGACCACATGTGGTCCTTCAACTAATTGGAGGTGGGCCCCGAGTAAACTACCCCCCCACACTGGGCCTCAGTAAAAGGCGTTGAGTAGTCCCCGGTGAGTGGTCCCTGGCGTTCAGTGGTCCCCGGTGATAAAAAGGTTGGGGACCACTGTTATATAATACACATTTATTAATTTTGCCAAAAAAGTCTGGTCCTTTGCACATACCATCCCCTGGAGCTCAGGAGGTCTGGTAGGCCTGCTCTGTGACAGCCGTCAAGCAGGATGAGTGCACAGTGTGGAGGTGAGATTGGCACGGCAGGACATGCCTCAAGAGGAGTGAGGCACACACTGACTTTGCAGTTGAGAGCCCCAAACCTGAACTTCTGGCCATTAGGTTTTTAAAGGCAGAAAATGCATAAAAATTCAAGGCGAAATTTGAAGAATGTAGGAATGAAGTTGATAAGAAGTTAAAGAAAGCAGGAGCAGACAAAAAAGATAGTGCCGATAAAGTCGCTGAGAAATTAGAAGAACTTTCTGTAAAGGAGGAGAGCAAAGAACCGGAGAAGAAAGAAGTGAAGGAGGAAACTGATGAAAAGCAATAAATCATATTTTCTATTTCTTAACTTTAAAAAAAAAATTTTTTTTACAAGGGACTTTATGAAAGAACTGTATTCCAACATTCGAAGTTTTTTCCTAAGCTTTTGCCCTTTTTGAAGAGGTCTTCAGAAAAAAAAAATCCATTCCCCAGTCATGAAAATGCACTGTGCTAAACTTTCTTTTCCATAGTGGAAACTTATTTATAGTCATCCAAAGAGAGTGAATAAAGCCTTGGGGGAAAAAAAAAATAGGAGTGAGGAAAGCCGTCCCTCCCCACTTCCCTCAGGACAGGAGGGCCTCACACAAACCTTTGCAGGTGGGTAGCCAGGTGGGTCTGCAGGAGAAGAGCAAGACTGGAGTCCGGCAGCATCTTAAAAATTTCCAGGGAGGGCAGAAGCTTTCGAGAGTTTGAGTACCTTTCACCAGATATATCTGACAAAGGGAGTTTGGACTCTCAAAGCATAAGCCCTGGGAATCTTGTGAGTCTTTAATCTTGCTTACACATGTATGTAATCCGAGTGACGAGCAGGTGCAGAGCCTCTCTCCACAAAACACCCCATTCCCACAATTATTGTAAAGAATAATGAAAGAAACACAGGAGTCTTATACCCATCCTTTCTCCCAAGCATTTCAGGATCCAAGAAGAGTAACAATAACAAAAATAAGTAGAAACATACTTAATCTTAGCCAAAGAGCATGAGTTATATATATATATAGAGAGAGAAAACAAGTTTTATAAAAAGAACTTCATGCTCTTTTGGCTGAGAGCAAGCTCATAGAACCATAGAATCACAGAGTTGGAAGGGACCTCCTGGGTCATCTAGTCCAACGCCCTGCACTATGCAGGACACTCACAACCCTATCGCTCATCCACTGTCACCTGCCACCCTCTTGAACCTTCACAGAACCAGCCTCTCCATCTACCCAGAACCTAGTCAACATCACCCATGGAAACCAGGCTAAATTGATCCAAGCAGCAGCAGCTAGATGGTGCTACAGGTACCTCTACTATCCCCTGTGTACCAATTAACTGAGGGTCTGAGTCTGAAAATGGATCAAGGAGATGTTCTCAGCAAAGAACCCTATGAAAACAGCACCACTGAGTGACAAATCCCTTGTTACCCTAGAGGTAGCCCATAATGGAAGGGTGCCTCACATAGAGACACCTTCATGCACAGAAGCCCATGACTGGACTCTGAGCAGGTTGGCACACACAGAAACCAGCCTGGCAGAGACTGACTATGGAGTCAGTAGGGCCTCTCAACAAACCTAGGAAGCCAGGCCAGGTTTCCATCTTGTTTGGGCTTCACTAGATTTCTTACATTTCCTCCTTGCCCAACTGACTGAGCTAAATGTGCACGTTATCTAAATCACCCCCCCCCCAGCCAAAGACCATTAGACTATCTACAGGAAAGGAATATCCCTTCCAGGTACTAACTGCAACTTCTTTTGTCTCTCTTGCCCAGTGTAATTTTTGCCTTGCAGCATCTCTTATCCCCAAATGTCTTCACTCCATCCCTCCTGATAAAACAAAGACAGGGCTATTAGCGACAAATTACACCTAGCCAAGGTATTGTTCTACTTGATGAGATTACTCCACACCTCCCACTCTAGTGAGCTCACAGTTCAAACCCACCTATCAGGTACTCATAATATCAGAGACCAATCAACAATCTTGGACCTCCCAGTGGGCAATCCCTGGGGTTGGCCCCAGAATTTCAAACACTATATCAAGCCTTGCACACACCCTGTGTGTGTGTGTTGTTGTTTTTGTTGTCCACACCGGACATCCTGTCCACCCCCTGATGTCGTCAACCCTGTGTCTGGGCTGCTTGGATCCAAGAAAGGTGCAGTATGTTGTCCCCCCTGTAGAACTTAGTGTATGTATGTTTTTGCTTCTGTGTGTGTTTTGAGTGTATCCCAATATTTTCCCCAAATAAATCTCCTGGGTGTAAGCTTAATTGTCTTCTTCATTTAAGAAGGGTTTCTTCCAGGGAAAGGACCCCGTAAAAATTGGTAGTAAAAGATCCTGTATTACCCCTGCCTCTTGCTATATTCATGATTCCCCAGCAATTTGGGTAACACCCTTGCACTTGGAGACTCAGTCCTGGGAGTCATCAACTGCCGAATTAAATAATTGCATCCGTTGCAATCCAGCTAAGGCAGAGTAATAGAGATGTAAGAATTAGTGAGGAGTGGTTGATGCTGGCCAACTTTTAACTGGCTCACTGGTTCCCTCCGTAAGGACAATTTAGTCGAAGAAGAGTCGGTTCTTATATGCCACTTTTCTCTACCAGAAGGAGCCTCAAAGTGGCTTACAATCACCTTCCCTTTCCTCTCCCCACAAGAGACACCCTGTGAGGTGGGGGAGGCTGAGAGAACCCTGATTACCGCTCGGTCAGAACAGCTTTATCAGTGCTGTGGCAAGCCCAAGGTCACCAAGTTGGTTGTATGTGGAGGAGGAGTAGGGAATCAAACCTGGCTCACCAGATTAGAAGTCCGCATTCCTAACCACTACACCAAGCTGGCCATCGATCAAATATTTGTTTGCCCACTATGAAGCACTGCTCTCTGATTCCAGCCACTTCAACAATACAATTATCCAATATTGTCAATGTCCAATATTGGACACTGGAATATAGAGATAAAATATTGCTGTCAAATTCCCTGTACATATAGAGCAAATATTCAGATAGTGGCAGGCAAACATTCCACATCCAGATCCCCAGGAGAAAATTTGAGTAAGCAAACTCAACAGACCATATTTAGGGAAGGCATTAAGGAGCTGAATTACGATACGATAACATTTATTGTATGTAGCCAAAGGCCGTTACAAAACACAATCAAAACAATATGGCACAAATATAAATAAATAAAACAATATTTCTACAATATTGCGTACCTCAAAATGTAAACATGGACTACTAAGTTACAATAAGAGGGATAAAATGGTGTATCAAGGTGGAGGCTCCTGTAAAAATGCATTAGCTCGGATCTTCCTGGCAGCCAGAGCAAAAAGTGCCACCCTATATGAGATATAGGGGTCGACATCTGATAACAGATAGGTGACTTTGTTAAAATCAAAAATAGGGTGTGAGTTTGGTAATAATTTGGCAAGGAATTTGCCCCTGGGTTCGGAGTACAGGGAACAAGCCAAAACACAGTGGGGCAGGTCCTCCACAGATGGAAGGAGCTGAATTAGACCAAGCCATTAATGACTGAAATAAGTCCTTAATATGACACTTTTTTTCGATGTCATCTCTCAGTCCTGGAAGAGTACAGTCTGGCATAGTCTCTGGAATAAACGCACACTGGCATAATTAACCTCACAACTCTATGTTTGTAGACTGCAGGTTTCTGCAGATTTATTCAGTTTTGTTACAACTCTATTATGCCCGTCTTCCTAGAATCTCAGGACATCATATATGGTTCTCCCCTCTAACATTTCGTCTTCATGACAGCGCCATGAATCTAAATCACACCATTGGTCTATCAAGGGCAGTATTGTCTACTCAACTGGCAGCATCCCTCTAGAGCAGGGGTAGTCAAACTGCGGCCCTCCAGATGTCCATGGACTACAATTCCCAGATGTCCATGGACTACAATTCCCAATTCCCTTCTGGGAATTGTGGTCCATGGACATCTGGAGGGCCGCAGTTTGACTACCCCTGCTCTAGAGATTCGGGCAAAGGCCTTTCACATCACTGCCTACATGGACCTTTTAACTGGAGATGCCAGGGCAGAGACTTTGCGTACAGAGCCCCACCCCAAGTAGGATAGGCTGACAAAGCAAGATTGACCAAAGTTCTGGTTTACAGAACATCTTCGTAAGCAGAAAGGAAGCTGCTTTATACTGAGTCGGACCATGGCTCAATGTAGGCCAGTGCTGACTGCTCAGATGTGTTGGAATAGACAATGTCTGGTGTACAAAGACAAGAAGAAGATCCTGCAGGGGGCAGCAAGAAGAGTGCCAGATAGGATAGTGAGGTCAGGACTCTCTCTCCTTTTAAGTGTCACTCTTTGTCTCCAGATTGCTACTTTTAGGGGCAATTTCCTCCTCCTTCTTGGAAGCCACATCATCCAGTCTCTCTCTCTCTCTCTCTCTCTCTCTCTCTCTCTCTCTCTCTCTCTCTCTCTCTCTCTCTCTCTCTCTCTTCTTTCACATCATCTGCTGCTCGATACTTTCAGCCAGTGGGGCCTGGAACTGAAGCTATGTGCTTCTATGTGCTTTCCCATCATGGCACAGCCCCTCCCCCCAAACGCTGGCTGAGTTCGACTAGCAATCTATTCCACCAGGTCCTCCCTTTTGCAGCTCGGCCATCTGAGATCCTTTCCTGACTGACGTGCCAAATAGGACATCTTGGATCCTTTTTCAGCCTTACATACTGTGGGATTTGAAACCACCATCTCTACTGCAGCATGATTGGTCTGTCTGCCACACCTCAGGGTTCTCTCCAACGTTTCACACTTGTAACAAACCTGGTAGGTTAGTTACAGACTTGTAGGTTAGACTGAGTTTGAGACCTGATCCACCTTCTTTCATCCAATAGACTTTGGGGCAGGAGGTGACTTTGAATCCAGCTTTTCTAGCCCTACTCAGCCATGGTACGTGTCGCACACTCAACCCCCAGGGATACCAAAAGGTGTGCTGATTTGGCTGCCATCCTCTTTGGGCATTGCAGGCATATTACTCTAGAGGTAGCCCATAATGGAAGGGTGCCTCACACAGAGACACCTTCATGCACAGAAGCCCATGACTGGACACTGAGCAGGTGGCACACACAGAAACCAGCCTGGCAGAGACTGACTATGGAGTCAGTAGGGCCCCTTAAGAAACCTAGGAAACCAAACACTATATCAAGCCTTCTGCACACTGTGTGTGTGTGTGTTGTTGTTGTTGTTGTTGTTGTTGTCCACACCCGGCATCCTGTCCACCCCCTGATGTCGTCAAACCTGTGTCTTGGCTGCTTGGATCCAAGAAAGGTGCAGTATGTTGTCCCCCCTATAGAACTTAGTGTATGTATGTTTTTGCTTCTGTGTGTGTTTATCCCAATATTTTCCCCAAATAAATCCCCTGAGTATAAGCTTAACTGTCTTCTTCATTTAAGAAGGGTTTCTTCCAGGGAAAGGACCCCGTAAAAATTGGTAGTAAAGATCCTGTGTTACCCAGCCTCTTGCTATCTTCATGATTCCCCAGCAATTTGGGTAACAGGCAGGGAGACAAGCTTTTGATAGACGGTTTGTTTGTTCACAGCTTTTTGGCTTCCCCATATTCCTTCCTCACAGTGCAATCCTACACTGACCAAACTTTATTAAAGCTGCATAGAGCAGAACCCCCTCCCCTAGATAAGAAGTAGAGCTGTTCTTTTATACCCTGCTTTTCAGTACCCCCAAAGAGTCCCAAAGCAGCTTATAAACACCCTTCCTTTCTTCTCCCCACAATAGACACCCTTTGAGAGAATTGCTCTGTGAGAACATCTCTGAGAGAAATGTGGCTGGCCGAAGGTCACCCAGCTGGCTGCATGTGGGGGAGCAGGGAATCAAACCCAGTTCTCCAGATTAGAGCTCACCATGCTTAACTACGACACCACGCTGGCTCTCAGCCAGAGGTACGGCAAGGGGTCCTCATCAGACAGCCTCCTTATATCCAGGGGCTCCCCCTCATTCATTGCCAAGCTAGAGAGAATAGTCTCTCCACCATTCTTGATGCATTTGGATTTGCCATCATGACGTGGAAGTCCGTACTTTCTCCTGTGTTCTTTCCCCCGTAGCCCTCTGTGTGTGCTCATGTACATAAATACCATCCTGACTTTCTGGTTTGCTATTGCCTGCCCCTGTGCAGAGACTCTGGGCTCCCCCGAAAGTCTCCCATCCCAGCCCTAACCAGGGCTGACCCTGCTTCATTTCCAAGATCGGAAGAGATGGAGCCAGCCTGATATATAGGGCTGCACCAAGCGAGAACTCCCTGCATTGCGCCAGGAACACGCTCTAGTCAGCATCATGTTTCATGCTCGGGATTTTTAATCCATTTCCCCAGGTCCTCATAATTTCTACCCTTCCTTTCTTACTCTGTTTCCGCAGTATAATCAACAGGGCATTGTGGTTGGAAGTCGGGACTGCAAATTCCCCTTGTCTATATGAATCAAAAAGTCAACCATTTTTACTTGTTTGCTAGCTGGCAAAAATACCGTAGCCCCCTTCCCTCTGGCATTTGTTCAGTCCCTTTTGGTTGCTAAACCATTTTGCCCACCAAAAGCTGTTCAATCTTTTCCAACTTCAGTACATTATTGACAATAAAATACTGAGAGGGAACCTAGAGGGGGAGTTAAGAGAAATAAACTTGTGGAGAGTTATTCAGTTGCTTCCCCCCTCCTTGGGCAGCTGCCATCACCTCCAGGAGACACCTCTAGGCCATAAATGCTGATGCACTGATAAACTGTTGCTCCGAGTTTTCTGTGGATCTTTAAAAGTGAGATGAGCTATGTGAAAATAAACACATTTCGGAACGATTGCCTTGCATGCAAGACACCAGCACATCTGTCAATCTGGTCATCCATTTCTACCCTACCTTTCTCTCCAGTGGGGAACTGAAGTGGCTTAAATAACTTTCCTGTCTTCCATCTTATCTTCACAACAACCCTGTAAGGTGGGTTAGGCCGAGAGTGTGAGGCTGGCCTAAGGTCATCCCACGGATATCATGGATGTCTCCCAGAACCTAGCCCAGCGACTACCCAAACTGGCTCTCCCTGAATACACAAAGAGCTATCACACACACACACACACACAACTTCCTTCAGCACCATTTGCTTTAAACCTATACAAAGAGAGCTTGAAAGCAACACAGGGGTTACACCAGACTGAATGTAGCCACCAGATCATTGGAATGACTTTAAAAACAGAGTTTCAGGAGAACGTGTGGAAGCCCAGCTCTGATCAGAGTTCCCATGACAACCTGTGGGTTGAGTGTTTTAAAGTACATTTTGACCAGAGCTACTTTGCACAGCAATATCAGTGTCTCTTCTGCTCTGTCGCTGGAATTCTATGTGCAGGCCTGAACACTTTTGTTCTGCAAGGAGCACTTTCTCCCACCCCCACCCCGCAAAGAACAAGCCTTGTGCTCAGCTTTAACTTTGGACAGGTGCTTTAATTGCCCGTTCCCTGGAGACCGTTTTCTACATTGCAGTGTCATGGATGCACTGCAAAGACCCAGATCATGCGGGGGGGGGGGGGTTGTGAAGGGGGGGCATGCACACAGAAACAGGCATGTGCATTCCTAGCCCAACCTATAGAGGAGTTCTACGTACACACAGGCACTATGCACCACATTAAAGAGAGCCACTGAGCAACTGGAGCTGCACATGCATAACTGCAAGGATGTAGGTCCAGGATTTTCCCTCCAGGAACTCAGTTTCCTGAAACTAGAGGCTTGATCAGGGTGATGCCGGGCAATCTCATGAAGCCATGGCAGGTGTCCCCTGGGCAGGGGGCAGGAGCCAACAGCAAGCTCTTGCCTCTGCCCACTTCCACAGAGCACACATTTATTCGCTTTCTGGCTTTGGGGAAGAGGAGCTGTGCTTTCCTACACTTGCCGTTTTGAAATCAGCTTGCTGGCCACATCCTGCTGCAGCTCCCTGTCTGGAAGGGGCCAAGGCATGCCTCTGGCAGGGTCACCTCTGCAGCTCCAGTGCTCTGTTGTCCTCCCAGCCTGGTGAGACGTGGTGGGATCAGGGGGGCAGGTTCAGCTCCCCCTTTGGCTATGGAAGCTGGCTGGCTGACCTGGAACTGGTCGTCACTGGTCTCTCAGCCTAGCTGACCTCTCAGGGTTGTAGGCAGGACAAAACAGGGAAGGGGCAGCAACAGAGACACTGATGTCCTTGGATCCTTTGGGCGTGGAGCCGGAGGAATGTGCTGCTCTGCCAGCTGGGGTGGTGCCTCCTGCTGTGCCAGAGCTGGACTGGAGTGAAGTCCTCCTTGCACCAGCCTTGGGAAAGGACCCTTGAAGAGCCCCAGGATCTCCCTAATCTCATGCGGAAGCTCCAGCCCCAGGAATTCTAAGCCCTAGTGGCCTCCCCCAGAAGATGAGCACTGAGAATAGCAGGGATGGGGAGAGCAGTTCATCAGGACCTTGAAGAAGACCCTGATTCCCTGTTTGCAGCAACTGCTCAAGAATGGCCAGCCCCACAAGGTGCTCTGTGGCCTGCCATGGAGATTCAGGGATGGGGGAAGCTGCAATGGTGGGTTTCAGCCTGGGTGGGTCCTGTTGGCGAGTGTGGCCCTCTTGTCTCTTTGCAGGAGACAGTCCTGCGTTCCTTCAGAGAGGTTGTTTGTGGGCCAAGGACTGAGGAATGAAGGGAGTCAAGGCACCAAGAACTTCCTGAGCAGATGGATGACCTCTGTTTGACTCTGTGGCCCCAAAGGGCAGTGCTTCCAAAAGACCCTGTCCCTCCTGCCTGGAGGGTTTGCAGGGGCCTGGGGAGAAGGGGAGAAGGGATTCGGGTCCTTTCCACATTGGAGGACAGAGTGCAAGCCAAAGAGTGCTTTCAGGAAGGAAGACCCACTGAGTAGACCTGCTTAGGATGGTAGAGCTTGTTGGCTAGGGAAAGGAAGCCCAAGGAGGCCGTCTCTTCCCCATGCCCTAACCCCCCACCCCTCTTGCCTTCATTCCCCCCACCCCACTTCCCCACCCCCAGTCCCCAAGAAACTCCCATTTCTACCAGGTTTTGCCCTGGGCCACAGAGGCGCTAAGGAGGAAGACTCCTCCAGCCAAACCTTTCCTGTGGGGCTTTGGACCCAGGCAGTCCAGGCTCAACCTCAGCTCTAGCCAGAGACAGCAGCCTTGGATATCTGTGGAGCTGGACCACTGTTCCTGGGAAAGATACCTCCTTCCCTGCCCACACGGGAACAGAACTCGCCTGTGTCGGAGAAAGATGCTCAGAGCCCAGGGCTGCATCTAAAGTGGCTCCTTCTCCATTCTGATCCACGGCCAGCGGCCATGCGAGTTGTTAGAAAACAGCTCTCTGTGTGATGTCTCCTGACATGTTGAGACTGGAAACAGGAACTCTTTACCATAGAGTTAGAGAGATAGACGGGGACACTGACCGCTCACCTTTGATCTCACTGACCTGGCCCTAGAGGGTAATTTCCTGTTTTTCTCAGTCTCCATCCCCTTTACTTCTCCATCTCTCAAGTCTGCAACATGATGGCAGAGAGATGCTTATTTAGATTAGAATAGGAACCGTATCTTTACCTCTAAGTATGTAGCATTACGTTCTTTATTAAATAGTCACTATAATAGCCAAGTACCACGTTTGTGAATGTGTCTTTCTTTGTTGTTTTCACTCCACACGCACTCTGCCTCCCACTGCGTTACTTTGCCACACTGCAGCACTCTGATAACTTTCGGGATATTAATCCTTTACCAATCCTTAATATCCTTCACAAGGCAGAGGTTCATGTGTGTGGCTTGTTTTGGCTTGAAATCCAGGAGCCCGGTCCGGTGGCCAGCTTGGCTACCCAGTGATACTAAATACAGCTTGTAGTGGTTAAGAACGATGGCTTCTAATCTGGCAAAATGGGTTTGATTCCCCACTCTTCCTCCACATGCAGCCAGCTGGGTGACCTTGGGCTCCCCATGGGACTGATAAAATTGTTCTGACCAAGCCATGATATCAGGGCTCCCTCAGCCTCACCCACCACACAGGGTATCTGTTGTGGGGAGAGGAAAGGGAAGGTGACTGTAAGCCGCTTTGAGACTCCTTCGGGTAGAGAAAAGTGGCATATAAGAACCAACTCTTCTTTTTGAAGAAGAAGAAGAAGAAGAAGAAGAATTGGTTCTTATATGCCGCTTTTCCCTACCTGAAGGAGGCTCAAAGCGGCTTACAGTTGCCTTCCCATTCCTCTCCCCACAACAGACACCCTGTGGGGTGGGTGAGGCTGAGAGAGCCCTGATATCACTGCTCGCTCAGAACAGTTTTATCGGTGCCGTGGCGAGCCCAAGGTCACCCAGCTGGTTGCATGTGGGGGAGTGCAGAATTGAACCAAGCATGCCAGATTAGAAGTCCGCACTCCTAACCACTACACCAAACTGGCTCTCGTTTTGAAATGAGCTTTTTCTTCTAAACCTCCGAGTTTCGGATGGGGAGCCGAGAAAGGATTCCGCGGGGCTGCCATCCTGGCCAGTCAGTTCGTGGCCGCTGCTTCCAGCCACCCCCGCCCAAGCAGAGCCTCGCTTACAATCCCCCGGGATGCGCATCTCTGCGCCCTCCAGACGGTGCCTGCCGGCCAAGCGACCGCTTCCTCAGCCCGCTCGCCCGAGGCTGGGCCAGCCTGCGCCACGAAGAAGAAATCTCCGTCTTGGAGGGCCGGGCTGTGCCCACCCGCTCGGGGTTCAACGGCGGGGCGCTCCTGCCTGGCGCTTTGGAGACGCTGCCCCCCGAAGGAGGCCGCGGGACCCCTTGAACTCGCTTTCCAGGAAACGGGCGGCGAAAGGCCGCAGGAGGACCCAGCAAACCTCCGATCTAAGAAGCAGGTTTCCGTGGAAGGAAATCCTCGGGCTGTTTGGGGGCTTCCTTTGCAAAGCCTTCCTCGCGTCTCCCTTCATCCTGTCCGGCTCCAGCTAAGGATTTCAGGATCAATTTGTATAATCCTATTTGCTGTTTGTGTTTCAAGTAAGGGAGGCGGAACTTGAACCTCTTATTTAACTTGACCATTATCTGCCATTTGGGGGCGTAAACAACCCCCTGAGGGCACACGATTTTTAAAAGACGCCTTCTCTTCTCTTCACCCCCCTCCCCCCAAGGCAGGCGCAAACAGGAAACTTAAGGTTAGGATCTGAAACACCTTTGCTTGAAATTCAGGACTGGTAGAAGGACATTTTCATGGAACCGCATGAGAGGCGTTTCCAGCGCGCTCCTAAGTGCGGGGCTGAGGACGGGCTCCCTGGTTTCGTACCACTGTTGGGTGCTTCTAGATGACAATGACAGGAGTCCTGTTGCGGAGAGCCTGCGGGTCGGAAGAAGCGGAGCACGAGGGAAAGCCAGAATCGGGCCCAGCTCAAAACGCCCGTTCCTTTGCCGCTTCCATGCAGAGGGGCGGCTGGTCGCGCCCTGCAAACGGCGGGTTTGGTGCCAGTGGAGAAGGGACCAACCCACGCGCCGCGCTGGCTCGCCACCTTTACGCGTCGTCGCTCTGGGCTAAGGTAACAGCGTGAGGTCCACGGGGATGGATGGAACCCCCCCCAACCCTCCGCCCCCCCCCATCCCCAGACCCTCCGCAACCCTCCCCCCCCCGGGGGGCGGCCCAGTGCCAAGCGAGGCCAGGCGGGCGGGCAAGGAGAAGCCGCGGAGGCTTCAGGGAACCGGGAGGAGCGACCGGGAGTGGCACCCAGCGACACAGCCCTGCTCAGGGCTTGCGAGCGATCCAGGCAAAAGGGAAGCGCAGTGAAACCGCAGCGGTTGCCTCGGAAAAGACTGACGCCCCATCGAGGCTACAAAGCCAAAGGGCCTGGATTCCGGGGCGTTCTTTTTTCCCTACACAGAAAATGTTTTTCATGGGGGGGGGGGGAAATCTTTATTTTCTTCTTTCTTTTCTTTTTTTACATAAATAAATAAATAAATATCTGCTGGCAGGACAGAAAGAGCGCGAGCACAGCCACCTCCCCTTAAGGACAAACAGAACAAGCCAGTCTCTGTGCAAGGGTCCTGGTCTGCCGCCCTGGCCTCCGGCGAGCCCCGACGGCCCTCTGGCCAGGTCCCGGAGTGGCGGCAGGTGGGCGGCAGAGAGCGCAGGCCTTCCCCAAGTCCCGGCAGGCAGGCGGGCGCCGCTGTCCTCCGGGCCCCCGCCCTGGTCCTGCGAGCCTCCCCGCCCCCCGGAGCCCTTGCCTCGCGCAGTATGGACAGAGTCCGTCCGTCTGTCGGGGGGGGGGGGTCCCTCGAGTGTTCGGGCGGAGGCTGGGCTCAGGGGCTGGCGGCCAGGTCGCGCTCCTCTTTGCCCGAGGGGGAGGGTGACATGGGCAGGTCGTCCTCGTCCTCGTCGTCTCCGGGGCACTTGGCGGCCGCCGACAGGGAGGCGCACTTGCAGGCGTGGGGAGCCGAGGCCCCGGCGCGGTGGGGCCCGCCCTTGCCCTCCTTCTTGTGCTTGACGCGGCGGTTCTGGAACCAGATCTTCACCTGCTTCTCGGACAGGTTCAGGTAGGTGGCGATCTCGATGCGCCGGAGCCGCGACAGGTACATGTTGGAGGCGAACTCGCGTTCCAGCTCCAGGAGCTGCGTGCTGGTGAAGGCCGTGCGCATGCGCTTACTGCTGGGCAGCGGGCCCGACGTGCTGTCTGCAGAGGAGGCAAAAAGGCGCGCCGTCAGGCCGGAACCGCAACCAGACCCCCGCCCGCCCCCCGCGATCCGCACTGACCAAGGGAACCCCAGGGGTGGCCGGAACCAGGTCGGACCGCGCTTCGCAGCTGGCAGAGGAGCCCAATGCGCCGTTGCAGCGAGATCTGGGACTTCTCCGCGAAGGAGGTCTGCTAGAGATCCCCAGTAGATCACTATGCCTTTCAAGAACCGATCGATACGCCTTCCTGGGGCAGCTGCCCCAGTTCTACCCCTTCCTGGTGTCTCTTACTGGGGCAGCTGCCCTGTCAGGCAGCCGGAGCCTGGGGAAGACTCCTCGGATGCCCCCCCCCTCTAGTTAGTTTGCGCCAGAACGACACCGCCCTAAGCAGAGCGCCATTCCTCGGTGGGTTTCGAAGACCGTCGATCAACTTCCCAGCCGCCCCCTCAAAAGGCGCGGGCCGAGGGGCGCAGGCGAGAGGTCAGGGGGGACTGCGAGCCCTTAGGGCCACGCCCGCCCACCCCCACCCCCGTCGGCGCCAGAGCTCTTTCGAGGCAGGTCGAGGCTGGAGTGGCTGGCCCTGCAAACCTGGGCGCTTTTCCTCGGTTGCTCCCACCGCTTAGGTCGGGCCTAAGGGCGCTTGGCGTGCCCAGAGCGATCGACCAGCTGCCCCTTCCCCAAGGCGACCCCCCCCAGCCCAGGGCCCGCCCGCCCCCTGCCCCTTCGCCCAGGGCCTCGGGGCTGTGTCTGTGCGAGGCGCGGGGGCTCCAGGGCCACAGCCCCCCCTCCCTCCCCTCCCTCCCTCCCTCCCGCTGGCCGGGCGCGCGCGGCGACTCACCGACGGAGATGCAGTGGAAGTGCCGGGGGTCGGGCAGCGGGTAGGCGCTGGGGTAGAGGGCGGGCGGGTGGGCGGCGGCGGCGCCTCCGGAGGGCTGCCTGGCGGCCAGGGGCGCGGGGCAGTACTGGGAGCCGAAGGGCGGGAAGGAGGCCTTGAGCAGCGGCAGGCCGGGCGGCGGCGGCGGGTGCAGCTGCGAGGCGGCGGCGACGCACAGCGGGCACACGCACAGCAGGCCGGCCTTGCGCGCCGCCGACGCGGCCCCCGGTGCTGCCGGGCAGGCGCCCCCGGAGACGGCCGAGAGCCCGTGCAGCGGGTGCGAGGGGTGCACGGCGTAGGGGAAGAGCGGCGGCGGAGGAGGGCTGCCCGGGGACGAGCCGCCCTTCTTCTCCCCGCCGCCGCCGCCTTCGCGCAGCACCAGCGAGTCCACCAGGAAGGAGCGCGGCATGCCTCCGCCCCGTCCAGCCGCCGCCTGCCTCCGCCTCCGCCTCCGCCTGGGCCGCCTGCGCTGGCTGGGGCCGGGCTCCTGCGAGGGCGCTGACCAGCGCCAGTGGTGCTGAAAGGGCCGCCGGGCCCGCTTTAAATAGGCCCGCCGGGGGCCATGTGATGAGGGCGACGCCGCCAGCCGCCCGAGCCGCCGCCGCCGCCGCCGCCGCCGCCGCCGTCTAGAAGAGGCTTTGTGTGGCGCGCCAGGGCACCGCGCCCCCGCTCCCCCCCCGCGCCCCCGCTCGCCCAAGGAGCCGCACAATGGCCCCCATTCTCGCCCGGCCCTCGCCCCCGGGGCCACGCCATTGGTTCCTCCGGCGGCACGGCGCACCGCTTCGAGGGGGCGGCCCGGCCCACTTCTCCGCCTCGCTGGTCGCCTCGGGCGCGCCTTCGGCTTCGGCTCCTTCCCGCGAGGGGAGCTGAGCCGAGCCGGGGAGGCCGCCAGGAGCCTCCCTGGCTCGGGAAGCGGCTGGCTGTCTCCGTCTGTTTGGTAGGAGGTCTAAGGCAACAGGTGCAAAGCCGGGGAGACCCAGGTGGGCGATCTCTGCGCGCCCAGGAGGACGGAGGCAACGCTTTCAAGGGAAACGTCGCCCGCCACAGAGCCCCTGGGCACACAGCCCGGACCTTGGGTGCAGCCCGGCATCCTTGGCCACGGCCACACGACTCCCAAACACAGCCATTTGAACTTGCTGCCAAGTTAAGCGCGGTCCCAAGTTTAGGTCGGGGGGATCCTAAGTGAAGGCGTTTCTCTTCTCCTGGCTCTCTCCCCCTCCGCCATTTGGCCCGGCCTCCCGTAACCTCCCTCTCTTCCTTACTTTCATTTGGTCCCTTCGCCAAGGGCCTTGTTGCGCCCAGAGCGCTTATGATTATTTTTTTCCTGCGCTGGCTTGTGCACCTCCGCTTCGCCGGACCCATGGGCGTCAGGATCGCCTCCTCTCAGGGCCCTTGGCACTCCAGGTCCCGGGCAGGCCGACTTCCCCAGCACCTGCTTAGCTTCCGTTTCTTCGTGTTCTTCGGGAATGACAGCATTCTTGCCTTCCTTATGCCTTTCTCCTTCCTGCAGGGCTAGTGTCGACTGGCCCATGTCTGGGCAGTGACCGCAAGATGCTCAGAAGAGGCTGGCCATACAGGGCTGCAACTCGTGCAACAATATGGGATGGATTTGTACCTGGCAGGGCTCAGAAACTGCGTCTTGACAAGGGGCAGACAGTTTTCTAGCACTGACTTCCAAATAAACAAGCTTGGGAGGGGGGCTGCTTTTCTTGGGAACGGGATCATTTTTTTCCAGTGAAACCAGCGTAATGGTGATTTTCGCTCATCTTGTCGGTGTCGCCTGCAGAAACGAATGGGGGGTCTCTCCTCCGCCGCCCAGTGCTGCAGCCGATTGTGTCATTCTCCTTCGCACTAAAAACTCCATTTGAGCGAAGCCGGCTCAGTCGTTGGTCGGGATCCGGCAGAGGCAGGTCCCCCTCCCAGATGTGCCACGGAAGGCGCCTGGGCAACCTGGGAGGGAGCGATCCCTCCCTCCTTCCCTCTCTCCGCCTGACCTGCCTCACAGGGTCGTTGTGCTGCTCACCCGCAGGAAGGGACAGCAGGAAGGGACAGCTCGGTGCTCAGCAGCACCCTGCACCTCCATTCGCGGGAGAAGCGGCGTAGAAAAGGAGATCCTTTCCCACACCAAAACAAAAGGGAGGACCGCAAGGGAAATGTGTTCGCCTGCGGGGTACGACAGGACTCCGGTTCTCCCAAAGAGAATGACACCCCCCCCCCCCATGATTTCCATTTCGTTCTACACACACGCACTCACAGGCAAACACACACACACTCCTCAGAAGAGACACCAGAGTCCTGTTTTGTTTTTTAAACATGTTTGACTCTTGGAGGAATGTCTTCCCGAGGGCACCCAGCACAAGCCTAATGCGATAGAGAGAGCTAAATGCATGAGGGACCCCCGCCCCCCCCTGTTCTGAAGAAGGGCGAAGGAGAGATTGGGGAGGGCGAAAAGAGTCTCCTGCAGAGGACAGCGAATCCCCCGCCGGCTTTGCATGGCCATCCTGGAAAGGCGAAGGGCCGGGGCCGCCACGGGTAAGTCCTCTCTCTCGCTCGGGACGCTCCATCCCCCGGAGCCCGCTTCCCGGAGAGTGAGCCCCATCGAGGTCCGCGCACCTCCCCTCCCAGGGCCCGAGGAGCATGCTGACCGGGCTCTCCTTCTCTTCCATCCTAGAAGCCACGCCCGGCCCTAGGATCGAGCGCCTGAGCCCAGCACAGGGAGACCGGCGCCGAAGCCGTCTCCTGAACCTCCGTTTCTCTGGGTCTGTGGCCAGCCAGGCGCCCGGGATCCAAGCGCACCTGCCCAGAGAGCTTGGCGCTGGTCCTTAGACTCTTAGAGGGATTCAGTGGGCTGCCAAGTCCATTGAAAAGAATGGGACCTACTCGCAGGTAAGCCTGCTTATAACCCAATTCCAAAGCAAGGGGCTTGCTGGCTCCAGCCCAGGTTACAGCGTGCACATCTCGGATCACGCACTTTCGGTGCACCTTAGCACGAGGCTTTCCTGTTTTGCGCAGGCAAATCCAGCTGCAGGAGCACATCGCAGGTGCCTCTCCCCCCTTCCCCTTCCCTCCTGTCCCAGGCATGCCTCGCCCAGCTCCACGTACATCCTGCGTTGCACCCGACTTAAAACCTGCGGAGAAGTGGGGTATTTATAAAAAAAAATTAGTTGTTTCGTTTCCCTGCTGAAGGGCATTCAGGCACGAAGAGAAATGCCGCTCACCTGGAAAGGTCATCCTCAGAGCCAGCCCCCCCCCTCTCCTGCCAGCGGTCTTTCCCGGGACGATCTTCCCAAACCGAACTTGCCACCGGGCCCCAGTCCGCCTCAGTCCTTCCTGCAGCGGGTCCAGGATTTCTCCGGGACAGCTGGAGACACAGACAGCGCCACGGACTGAGCAGAAGGGCCAGACTCCAGCAGAATCGGGCCCACTGGGGAGAAAGCAGTGGGGGGGGAGAGCTGCCTACCTCACCCCGTGGACCACCCTGCCTTAGGATCGCCCCCCCCCTGCACACCTGGTGTGCCCGTGGGTAATCGCTTTCTCTTCGCCCACTCCCCCCCCCAGCAAGGAAGACCCCCTGGACCCCAGCAAAGGTGCCTCAGCTTTGCTCTTGGGAGGGGAAGTTTTGCTGGCCGCAGAGGGACGAGTCGCTTTCCCTTTCCCTCATGGAAGGAAGGTGCCGACAGGAGCCCTGCAAGCCATCGCCGACTCCCCCCCCCCCCCAGGGACTGTGCAGGGAAGCAGCCTTTCCCTGTTTTGGGTTCGAGCCCGCAGGAGAAAATTTGGGAAATGCCTCCCATCCAAACCCGGGGCCAGGAAGGCAACCCCCATGGGGGGCTTCTCCCAAAGACAAAGGCCACCTCCTTTAGGCTGCTAGAACAGCAGCATCTGAAGGCCAGGCAGGGTCCTGCAAGGGGGGCGAATGGAGAGGGCACCCTACACTTTGCCCCCCCCCCGCGTTTGCCGAGGGGGGGGATGGTTTGAATTTGAAGGCCTCCAGCTGAAGGCCGGACAGGGGCTGACCGTCTCTTTGGGCAAATGACTGGGGCCTGCGGACTGTGTGATCCTCCTCGGGCATCCCTGCCCTCTCCGGTCTGATCCTCAGATCTTTTCATTCTGGGCAGGCAAAGGGTTAACCACCCCTGAATGCACACCAAGCCCAAAGCTACTGGGAAAGAATATGAATGGGGAAGAAAATAACCAGCCTCCTTTTTTTTTGCTCTCTCTCTCTCTGCAGCCGCTGGACCTTATTGAATGTCATTGAAGAAAGTTCTGAATGCCAGATAAAGAGAGGCGAATTAAAGTGTGTGACAGCGGAGGATAAGCAAACACAAAGGGAACTCTGTCACACTTGGGGCAAAATCCCTGGGCTTTTTACCCAGCCTCTTCGCTATGATTGAATTAAGTAATAGGAAAACATTTTCTTTCAGTTTAGAGCCGTTAAACAAAAACTTCAAAGCCAAGGACACTTTCTAATGTGCAGCGCTGCTCCCCCACCCCACCCCACCCCACCCCACCCAGGGCTGCTCAGGTTTGTGCTGAAATGTTGCAAAAGGTGTCCTGTGCAGGAACTGGAGGGAGGGCGGGAGAGCCTGGGACAGAACTGACTCTTCTCTCCCATTCTGGCTCCAGGAAAGCAGAAAGTCCTCCAAATCTGGCCTTGGTTCTCCAGCACGGGTCTGGAGGCAAACTGTGTCTCTTCCCAGGGATCCGGGTGTGGGATGAAGAGTCCGAACAGGCCTCAATTGAGAGGAAGCCAAGGAGCAAAGGAACGGCAGGGTCCCGAGGCTGAGATTCCTGCCAGAGCAGCTGCTCTTGGTTCATTTCACAGTGTTTGGGGTATGCTAAGGGATGTCTAGAGCAGGGGTAGTCAAACTGCGGCCCTCCAGATGTCCATGGACTACAATTCCCAGGAGCCCCTGCCAGCGAATGCTGGCAGGGGCTCCTGGGAATTGTAGTCCATGGACATCTGGAGGGCCGCAGTTTGACTACCCCTGCTCTAGAGCCTGCGGGGGTCTTTACCTTCCCTGGAGGGTTTCCCAGGCCTTCATGGTTTGTGACTCTCTGGACCAAATTAATTCCATCAGCCTGGCATCGTGGCCTGAAGGTGCTGGCTCTGGCCCAGGTGGGCAGGGCAAGCCAGAGATGGAGAGAGCCTCCAGACATCGTGGGGAAGCAGTGGTTTCTGTTGGAAACAGCTCTCTGTGCGATGCCTCCTGAGTCCTGACTTGTGGGGGTTATAAACAGGAACTCTCTTTACCATAGAGAGATAGACAGGGACACTGACCGCTCACCTTTGATCTCACTGACCTGTCCCTAGAGGGTAATTTCCTGTTTTCCCCAGTCTCCTTCCTCTCTCTCAAGCCGGCAACATGATGGAAGAGAGATGCCTCAAGCATCTCTCTCCATCCAGCTATTTAGATTAGAGTAGGAATCTTATTTTTACCTCTAAGTATGTAGTATTATGTTCTTTATTAAATAGTTCTTACATTAGTTAAGTACCACGTCTGTGAATGTGTATTTCTTTGCTTGTTGTTTTCTCCGACCCACACGGACTCTTCCCACACTCTGTGCTAATTGCCATACTAAGGCACTCTGCTAACTTTCGGTATATTAACACTTTACCAATGCTTAATATCCTTCAGTTTCCCCTTCAGATTCGCAGAAGTATGACTCAGAACCGGGGGGGGGGGGGGGGAGCTGGATGTTCATCCTCACAAAGAAGAGCATTTGGTGGCAGTGCTTGTTAGAAACCAGCCTATCAGTGTTGCTAACTTCTGGCTCAGCATGTGCCCAAGAACCACAGGCAGTTATTTGCTCTGGTTCTTGGACTCCACAAAGACATAGCCCTGTCAAACCAGTAGCCTTGCCAGCACATTACAGCTTAGCAGTGACTCCCTACTCTTCTACCCCCCACCAACCCTGGTGCATGTAAACATTTTCTATGAGCAAAAGGATGCACACTCCCCCATTGCAGTGGCTTCTTCCCACTGGCAGCAAGAAAGGCCATGGCTTGGGGTCCAAAAGTTGCAAGCTTCTCGGTGTTTCCCCCAGCCCAGCTTTGATGCTGTTCTGATGCCACTTGCTCGCTTGAACTTTCTCTCTTCTTGTGGCTCGTTGGGCTATTGTATGGTTGTGGCTTTTATGATTCCCCCTACTGAGTTTTATTAGTTGTAATCTGTATTTCCTTTTGTGATTCTTTTGTAAGGTTCTCTCTGTTGTTTAAATTATTTTAGTTCAGACTTTTGAGCATCTATTTTGCTTTTGCGGTTGCTTATTTATTGTGATATCGCAGTTATTTTCAATGATTTGCAGAGGTAGGAGACATGCCTTTTAAGTGACTGAACTGTGGAGGAGATGGCGGCAAAAGGGTGGGACTTGAGCTTTGGAGCCTGGAGTTCAAAACCCAGCAGGGGATTCGGTTTAATGTGTGTGTGTGTGTGTGTGTGTGTGTATGACAACACTACCTTTCAGCAGAAAATATTAATAATCAGTCCACTTTGCCATGAAGATACAAGCAAAAAGTTTCCTTCTCTCTCCTACAAGGGGAGAGTTTTCATTTTTATAAATTTGATTTATCTTATTTATATCCTGCCTTTCTCCCCAATGGGGACCCAAAGCAGAATTCATCATTCTCCTCTCCTCTGTTTTATCTTCACATCAACCCTGTAAGGTAGGCTAGGCTGTAGCCCAAGGTCACCTAGTCATCTTCCACAGTAGGCTGGGCATTCCAACCCAGATCTCCCACATCCTGGCATGACACTCTTAGCCACTGTACCAGACAGGCTCTCATGTGCATCATGGGAAATATACTAGTATCCTCCATTCCTCTCTCTTTCCCCTGAAGAGCCATCAAGTTTACAAATGAAATATTTCTCTCTGTCGGCAGCAGGCATGTTCCTGAACATAGGTGGGAATTTAACCTCAGTTTCCCTCCCCTCTACAGCCTTCAGAATCTGTACTCAAGTATAAGCAAAATATTTTGTTAAGTCTAACAGGCCGGTGTCACACCACAGAAGACTATGGTTAATGGCATCTGCTTTTGCTTGTAGACAATTAACAATGTTTTCCCGGACCCAGGCAGTTAACTGACTGAAGGAAAGTAGAAACATTGTTCATAGAGAGACCTATTTAGATGCACCTTTTCTGCTGGGACATCTGTTTAACTCATTTGGTTGGAAGACACCCCTGCTATTTAGGTTACCTTCTGAATGTTGGAAGAAGAGGATGGCACTGAGCTCCAGCCTTCCATTTAGGCTAGTCAAGCCAGGCCCCTAAACATCCTCTTTACTCTCTGCTCTTTTATTATTGTTGGAATAGGCAATGTCTGGTGTACAAAGATAGGAAGAGAAGAAGAGCCTGAATGGGGCAGCAAGAAGACCATTAGATAGGTCAGTGAGGTCAGGATCTTTTGTATCCTGTTAAGAGTTACTTCTTGTCTGTCTCTAGATTGCTTCTCTTAGGGGCAATTTCCTGCTTCTTCTCGGAAGCTTCTCTCTCTCTCACTCTCTCTCTGCTAGTCAGCCATGTAGTCAGGCTATCTCTATCTCTCCTCTGCACTATCAAGTACGGTCATTCCTTAATAAATCCTTGTCTCCTAATCCTAAAATACAGCGTGTGCATATCTTACTCTGCTAACAATTACTGTCTCCTTTGAAGCAGACTGAGAGCGCTCAGGAAATCCTGGCCTCTTCCTCCTCCCTTCACAATACTTTGTCTCTCTCTGAGAAGACCCTTCATCTTTGAGAGCGAGATGCAGCCATGGGGTTGGCCCCTTCCCTCCTTCTTAGACAGCTGAGCCTGGAATAGCTCACCATCTCTGCCTATCCTTTCAGTGATGGATTTCCTATAAGGAAGCTGTTGTGTTGGACTGAAGAAGTACTGCTGCTTGAAGCCTGTGTAATTGTGTTTGTTATTGTCTTACCTGCACTCACCAGAGGGCATGTTCTGCTTCCCTTGTGCTTAGCCTTGAGCACTCTGCTGTCTATGTGCAAGGAATCAGCCATTGGTCCTGGTCCACCACTGAACTGGCTCATGTCCCACTGCCTTTGCAGGGCAACTGTGCAGAACAGACAGAAAGATGCCAGAGTGGCATATTCAAAGAGTTATAGCCATTATTATTATTAGACGCTCTCTAGCATTTTCTTGGCAGACTCAATACAGGGTGATTTGCCAGTGCCTGCCCCAGTCATTACCGTTTACCCCCCAGCAAGCTGGGTACTCATTTTACCGACCTTGGAAGGATGGAAGGCTGAGTCAACCTTGAGCCGGCTGCTGGGATTGAACTCCCAGCCTCATGGTCAGAGTTTCAGACAGCATGTCGGTTGCCTTACCACCCTGCACCACAAAAGGCCTGTTCTAATGTGCTATCTGCATGCTATTTAGTGCCTGCCAGTACATAGGGACTGACCTGCTAATTTTCTGACCATACAGGGGCCTTCTGGCAATGGCTACCCATTCACTTCAGTGGAAAGAGCACATGTACATCTGCATTCCTTTCCAACTGAAGCTCCATATTCTCCTCTGAAATGCAAGGGGCCTATTGTGTTAGTAGGAGCTCCAGAGGCCGTCATGGTCTAGTCCTTGGAGGGCTGGCCTAGGATTTTGGAGACCCAGGTTCAACTGCCCATGCTGCTAGAGAAGCTGACTGGGTGACCTTGGACAAGCACACAAACCCTCTGCCTAACCTACCTCACAGGGCTGTTGTGAGGATAAAATGGATGAGGGGAGTCGTTGTAAACTCCTTTGATTCCCCCTTGGGAGAAAAGCCGTGTACAAATGAAGGAAATAAATGTTCTGCGGCAGGAGGAAGAGAATCTGCTTCAACCTCCCTCCATTTACTTTAGCAGTACCTTTCAAGGGCCTGCTTATAATGACAGGTTAGACTGATATCAACAGTGCAATCCTTCATCCGCTGGAGTCAATGGACTTAGAAGGGCGCAGCTCTGTTTAGGATTGCACTGTTTATCTGCTGTTGTTGCAGAGTACTTGTAAATGTGTGATTTCTTTTTATTTACTCTATATTCATACCCTGCCGTTCTCTCTAGTGGGGACCTCAAGCAGCTTCCATCATCACCCTCTCCTGCCTTTCGTCCTCACAACAACCCTGTGAGGTGGGCCTGACTGGCCCAAGGTCATCCTGTGTGCTTCCGAGGCAGAGGGGAATTCAACCCTGAGACTGTCCAACACCACTCTGATTCTCACGCCACTTACACCCTGCTAAAATATAGTCTCCCTCAAAGGAGGACCAGCCTGCAGATCTCCTCTTCAAAAGGAGGCCCGGACTCGGTGGGTGTCAAAGCCTCCTTCCTCCCAGGTCTCATGTTCTCCCACCTCCCCCAACCCCCAAACTGCCCAGCTGGCCTCTTAAGATCTTCACGGCGCTCTAAGATGGGCAACGCCATCTGAAACAGAGATGCCTTCTTCAGAGCCCATTGATTCCAGTGGGTTTGAGATGAATGGGATGGCTTCAGATGGCACTGCCTCCATTGCCTTCACTCAGTAGCTGGCATTACGCAGTGCTGGGAGGAGAGGTGGCCGTTACATGGCAACACACCCTTGCCGGAGCTGGCAGTCCAAGGACCAGGTCTCCAGGGAAGAGGCAGCAAGTCTGCCCCCCTCCCTTTCCTCCTTTCCCATCCTCAGCCTGACAGAGGCGATGCTGGCAGGGCCGGGGAAGCTGCAGGGCACATCTCCAGCCTAGCCAGCCCACGGGAAGTGGTGGGGCAGGCCCACACTCCTCCCTCGTCCCCAGCCCTTCAGCCCGCCAGCCATTTCTCGCAAGGCTCAGAAGTCCAGGCGAGGGGGCAAAGGTCAGACTCGTTTGTTTCTCACAGCAAGGTTGCCTTAAGAACAAGCCGTGCCTGCAGCCTCCCCCCAGGCCCTCGCTCAGCTGGGGGGCTCAGACCGATCGTAGCCCCCCCGGCCTTTGCCGCAAATCTTTTCTTGGCTGCTTCTTTTTCTCACACAGGGGATGTTTGTGTGTGGCTGTGAAAAGGAGGGTCTCGCGTCTGCCTGCCAGCAGTCATCATCCCACAGGAATCCCATGCTGATGAATCAGAAGCACCAAAACGGGGGAATGGCAAGCCCAGGGATGTTTTGCCTACCCATTCCACAGTGAGGTTCTGAGCCGTTCCCACTAAAGTCCAAAGAAGGCCATCCCTCTCTCTCTTGTCATAAATGTGTGTGTGTTGGCCACTGCCAGAGATTCTCTTGTTCCTGGGCTTCAGTTCCATCCCTCCGTTTCCCCCTGAGCATTATTATCGGCATGGTGGTGCACATGGACTGGCCACCATTTTGGAAATAAGCAGCAAGATGTTTCCCAGTCAGCCCAAAAGGTTGTGCAGACTCAGACAGGTAGGGATGCCTCTGAGGTAGCCGGAGCTGCCCATGGAAAATGCCTGAATTATGTCCAGAAGCAAACAAATTGTCTATGAATGGTCCAAATATCAGTAAAAATATTTTATCCTGCCTTACCAATGCTCTGACTTGGGTAGCCCAGGCTAGCCCTATTTGGCAGTTCTTTGAAGCTAAGCAGTTAGTATTTGGGTGGGAGACTTTCAAGAAAGTCCAGCTCCGAACCACTTTTGAATGTCTCTTGCCTTGAAAACCGACAGGATCATGGACCGAGATGGGTAGCTATATTAGTCTGTCTGTAGCAGCAGAAAAGGAGCCTCTTGTGGTGCAGGGTGGTAAGGCAGCTGACATCCGGTCTGAAGCTCTGACCATGAGGCTGGGAGTTCAATCCCAGCAGCCAGCTCAAGGTTGACTCAGCCTTCCATCCTTCCGAGGTCGGTAAAATGAGTACCCAGCTTCCTGGGGGGTAAACGGTAATGACTGGGGAAGGCACTGGCAAACCACCCCGTATTGAGTCTGCCAAGAAAATGCTAGAGAGCGTCACCGCAACGGTCAGACATGACTCAGTGCTTGCACAGGGGATACCTTTACCTTTACCTTTAGCAGCAGAAAAGAGCAAGGGTCCAGGAGAACCTTCAACACGAACAAGATTTGTGCCAGGGTTAGGGTACAAGCTTTTGTAAGTCACTGCTTGCTTATCTGAAGAAGTTAGCAATGATTCACAGAAGCTTGTACCCTGCCACAAATTTTGTTAGTCCTTAAGGTGCTGCTGGACTCTTGCTCTTCTCTCTAGCTATGGGGTCACTGTAAGTCAGCTGCAACTTGATGCTGTCAGAATCTGCTGATTACTGCCATGATTTATTCTATCTATTTATTCTATCCTGCCTGTAGCTATTTTGCCTGTCTGTATTTTGCCCTTGACCTGTCTGCCAGGCAGTAGTTTGTAATCTCAGAAGAAGCACCCTGGCCTCTCCAAGGCCAGAGCTGAACATGTTATCATGGTTGGATGTGGGCCCAGAGGGCACCTGGTATTACTTTCTGTTTTGGTAAAAAACGTGAGAAGGGAATTGGGTGGGAAAGGCTGGGGTAAAAGAACTGCTCTTTGAATTTGCCCTCCGTTCTGGCTTTGTATCGGCTTGATCTGCAAGAAGTAAACTCTTTCTTATTTTAACGAAGGGTTTTGGTTTCAAGTCTGTCTACCTGACAGATGCCATTTTCCACCGCCATATCTCATCAGCGTTGTTTGGCCTTTCCAAGCAAAGTTTATGAGGGTGCTCAACCATCAGTGCTTCTGAAGTACCTTCTGAAAGACCCATTCCAAACTGCCATGGATGCTGAGGGTTAGATCCTATGACCTTCTTCCACTAAGCTGAACCCTGTCGCCAAGTTTTCTTTTGTCAGAGAAAAACCTCCTTTAGCCAAGGAAGACTTTTCTCCAACAAAAGGGCATTTTTCATTGGGAGAAGCCTTTATAACTCAAAAGAAGCTGTAGCAGAAAGAGCCTTAAGATCCAGTTTAACCAGAGGGTGCCAGAGAACCCAAACTGGTCATGGCAGGGGGGGATTGTCAGGAAAAGATTGATAGCAAAGTCCTCAGGATAATCCTATTCTGTTATCAATATTATGGTAATTGTGACATCAAAAATATACATGACCCAGTGACACCCTTGAATTACTGGCCAGTCTGAAGCAAAGCAATCATCATAACATATAAAATAGTGTTTATTATTATTATTATTAATATAAATTTATTTACTGCCACTCCTGAGACTGGCTCATGGGGGGTTACAAATTGTCCCCACTAAAACCCCATTAAAACAATACAAGGGACATAAAAGTCATACAATAAAAACAAAAACAAAACAAAATCTGGTGGTATTATTCAATTCTCCCGTCTCCCCAAATAAACATCATTCATGCTTATAATGTCATGCTGAACATTCCAGAACCTCCAGATATAGCCCCACCCACACAAGGAGGATTTGGAACATTCAGCAAGCTGCCTGAAGGGGTGCAGGAGGAGAGGGGAAGGAGCAATCAGGTGGTTCTTCCAATGAGAAAGATGCTTGCTGGCTCCTTAAACCTCACCTCCCACCCACTATGTCAGGCAGCAGGCTACCTACCATCCATTGCATTCCAGCATGCAACTAGCTTCACTGCTAGCTTAGCATAAAATTCAGATAAATGGGCATGGAAGTAATATGCGAGAGCCAGCCAATTCATCATTTACCTTTTCCTTTGTGGAGACAGAGACTAGGCCTGTACAGCAACTGGAGAAGTGGGCTCCAGTAATGTCTAGTGATGTCAACAGCCATCTGAACTTCTTGGAAAGGTTGCCTAACCCCTGGGAAGCTCTTGCGTAACTGG
The DNA here is from genome assembly GCF_049243985.1 of Paroedura picta. Lineage (NCBI taxonomy): Eukaryota > Metazoa > Chordata > Lepidosauria > Squamata > Gekkonidae > Paroedura > Paroedura picta. The sequence goes on along the minus strand of NC_135374.1, from coordinate 23,743,465 downwards.
GCTGAGAATCCCTGCCCTCGATGCTCATGGTATCTAAGGGGATTTCCAATATTATCTCAAAAAAAGATTTTAGAAGAAGTAACAATGCTTATCAGGGCACTACTTTCTCAAGAATCTAGAGCAGTGATGCTCATTCAGTGATTCAGAAGCCACATGGAGCACTCGGTCATGGCCCCTCTGGCTGCGCATTACTCCCCATGGCACCAGGCCTATCTTCCAGGAACATGGACAATTTCTTTAGAAACTGGGATAATTTCATCAGTACCCATTAGTATGCAAACTTAAATGGACTCCAGGGAGTGGTGGAGGACAGGAGGGCCTGGAGGATCATTGTCCATGGGGTTGTGATGGGTCGGACACGACTTTGCACCTAACAACAACACACATTAGTAATATCACTCAAGATAAAACTAACCAATAAAGCGATGAGTTTCATTTTGAAAACACAACACTACTTCTCCGCAATGGTTATATTGGGCTTGTAGATTTGCAGGGGTTTTGTGACTCAGTCTGGATCAACATGGGCCCCCTTACGGATGTAGAAGACTAGGGTTTACTGCGATTGAACACTAGTCCAAAAAACAAAGCTTCCTGCAAGGAGAAGGTTTAGGGTGGAGAAAGATTCTAACGAAGCCAGCTCCTGCAGAAGCAGAGAAAATCTTGAAGGGAACTTTTGTAAGAAAGAGAAGTGTTTATTTTTTAATACCCTAGCCCAGGGGTAGTCAAGCTGTGGCCCTCCAGATGTCCATGGACTACAATTCCCATGAGCCCCTGCATGCTGGCAGGGGCTCATGGGAATTGTAGTCCATGGACATCTGGAGGGCCACAGCTTGACTACCCCTGCCCTAGCCTACTAGAGCTGTGGAGAATTTTGAAGCTTGCATACAGTTTTATATCATAACTTTCATCACTGCAGGGACACAAGGCCCAGCTAACTGTATCTGTTCAGAGGCATTCTGGTAATTAGAAGAGTTATATTAGGGGGGGCGTCTGCTGCATGGGGCATAGAGTCATGTGACTCCTTTGATGAACAGGAATTGCAAATCTGGCAGTCAGCGATTCAGAGACTGCATACTGCTGGGCTAGAGTATCAGACTGGTATCCAGGAGACCCAGGTTCAAATCTCTGCTCAGCCATGACAATTCACTGGATGACCAAGGGCCAGTTGCACACTATTAGCCTAACCATCCCCCACAGGGTTGTTGTGAAAAAATGGAGGAGAGGAGAATGACAAAAGCTGGTCTGGGAAGAAAGGCAAAGTGAAAAATAAAAATAAAATATCCTGCAAACAATGCTTTTCTAGGGTTTGCAGTAATGTTATAAGCCGTGACTTCTTTGAGCAGTCTGGCTATTTTAGAGAAGATTCCTACTTTCTCTTGCTAGGTAACCAAAGAAAAATCCCCAAACAAAAGCCAGCAGAGATTCTGGGGAAGCTGGACGACAGGAACAATAAGTTATTTTTCCTGAGTAAATTTATATTTATTTATTTATACCGCCCTCCTAACCTGCTAAGTGTCAGGTTTTAGCTAGACAAGAGATCGGGATTAGAGGAAAGGAAACAGAAACAACAACAAAACTTTTTTTTAAAAGGTGTTGTCCCTGTCTCATTAAGGCCCCATGTGGCCACTGATCAGTAAAACAACACAAGAGGAATCTACCCAGGGTCTTTCAGGGTTTTATCCAGTGTAATCCCTTGAGAGATCCACTTGATGCCTACTTTAGTGTCCATTATTGGCATGAGCTTCCAACAACATGAATGACTATTCTTTCCTGGTTTTGATGTTGTTAGGATCGGAGCGCTCTAATCAGGAGAACTGGGTTTCATTCTCCACTCCTCCACATGCAGCCGGCTGAGTGACCTTGGGCCAGTCACAGTTCTCTCAGAGCTCTCTCAGCCTCACCTATCTTACAGGGCGTCTGCTGTGGGGAGAGGAAGGGGAGGTGACTATGAGCCATTATGAGACTCCCTTGAGTAGTAAAAAGCAGGGTCCAAAATGTTCTTCTCCCTCCAATTGAAATACACCAAACGAGACAGAAAGAAAGGAAGAAAGGAAGAAAGGAAGAACGAAAGAATGAAAGAACGAAAGGATTCTTATAGGTTTGTGGGAGGGGCATACATTAATATTTTCAGGCATAGATTAGATTGTAAGAAACTCAGTAATAAAGTTAAAAGAGATAATCTAGCAATATGAATGGACTGAAAGCTCTAAAGGAAAATGACATCTCCTCTATCTCCCTGGTTTAAATACGGTTCTGAGAAAATTTCCGCTGGAGCAGTAGCAGTCTCTTAAATGCCAGTGTAAAGGACATCTGTAGCTGCAGAACGGAGCAGCAGAAGGCTCTCTAAGGCGCTGAATAATCACACATAACTGCCTGTAGGTGGGGCAGTATCCCATAGAATGCTAACCATGGGGAAAGCCTCCCTCCGGCCATTTGGAACAGCTGAAGCTTGTCAACCGCATCACTTTCTCCCAAATATGCAGCAGATAACTTCTAAGAGTGGGAGGTCTGTCTTTCTGCCTGCTGCCTTCCCTGGCTAGCCAGTCAGTACGATGGCAAAACGGATCGCTTGTACAAAGCCACAGGCTTCCCCTTCGAGTAGCTGTGAAGCTGACTACTACATGCCGAGCTATGAATTCCCACCAGAAGTTCAACCAACCTCCTGCAAGGCTGAGATTGCAAAATAACGTTAATCAATATGGCTATTTCCCAGGTGTGGCCCCATCTGAGGACAGCTAAACCCCTGGCATGAAGAAAAGCACACTCCAAACAGTATAGGATATGCAAGGGACAGCCCAATGAACTGCCTAACTACAGCCCTTTTCTCTTGACAGGAATGCCCCCCTCCCAAACAATTCTGTTACAAACATCATGGGGGATGGTAAAAGTGCAGGAGCTTTCCTGGCCCCCTTTGAATGGGTCCTTCCACCAGGTAGGAACTACAGCACAGGCAGCTTTGCGTACTGGCAGCTGTCGGTCTCAGCAGTTTGTAGGGTGTCACCTTCAGGAAGCCTGGCTCAGGTCAGTGAAGCTTCTGCTGTAGACAAGTGGAACCACAAAGGGTCTGGCAGGTGACCACTATGCCCCCAACACTGGATCCAGCAACTAATGGTTAACCAATGGAGCAACTGTGGTCTAGGTTAACATGTTTATTTTGCACAGCTCCTGATAATCCTTCCACAACAGCTGGAATTTCCCAGTTGGCCCATGTAGAGTGCTTTACAGTGCTCGAGCCTTGAGGTTACTGTAGTTCTACATGGCCAGCAGTGGCAAAATGCTGGGCAAGGAGGCCATTCTTCAGGATAAGTGGTAGAAGAAGATTTGCTGCAGAGCTAACTTGTTTCTCCAGCAGTGCTCCCAGGTCCAATGTTTTACGCAATAGTCTTGTGCCAAACAGAATCTTCAAGCCCTTTAAATCCTCCTAAAGATCATCCCAAGTCTTGAAGTAACAAAAACGTTTCCAGGCTATTTGGAAACTTACGGAGCTGGTGAAGATTAGTGTCTAAGACATTCTGCTTCAGCCATAATTCACCCCTACGTTGGACAGAATAGATTTATTGAGCTGATTTGTCTGCCATCTACCTGTTATGCAGAGATCTGGTGCATAACACACACACACACACACACACACACACCATGTAAAAATGCAATCAGGTACAGTCATAAAAAAATTCCCACTTGGCCTGAGGTAACTTAGTCACAGGTTACTTCATTCAAAGCCTTTCAAGAGCATGATGATCTGTGTGGTGGAGTGGGTAAAATGTTTGACTCAGATCTAGGAGCACCTCTGGTTGAGGCCAGACATCGGATTCCTGAACTGGCCGACCTCTCAGTTTGTACCTACCAAGCTATACCCCCTCCCCCCAGTGAGGCTATATTGTTATAACCCCCCCCCACATACACACACACACACACACACACAATGTACATTTCTAAGGACAGTGTCAGTGTTTTAATATCATAATGTATCAAATTGTAATTTAAATTCTTAGATGTTTATTGTTGATATTTTTAGGATTTTATTTATGTGCTTTAACCCATGCTGTGATTTGCCCTGAATAGAATCTTAAACATAAATGCATAAAATACATAACCAGGTTCGGATCCCTCTTCCCATGAAACTTACTGGGACTCCTGGGCAGCTTAGTCTGGGAAATGGGGGGGGGGGGGGGAGGAGACCAGATATGCTACCTATCTGAAGGAGAGGCACGATAAAAAGAGCAAAGGGCTTTAACTGGTTCTGGAGAGCCTGTGCCCAAGGCAATGATCTCACCTCCTTTGACACTGAGTTTACAGAGTCCCACAGATTAGCAGCAAAAGCTGGGGGGGGGGACACCCCAGGGGGTTAATAATAAAACTAAACTCCGGAGTGAATTTGTGTCATTGAGATGAATGGTGGTGAGATGAATGCTGTGCATTCAGATATGCACAGCAGCTATATTACGGGGAAGACTACAGCAGATGACCTTTATTTAACTGACAAGGGGGTCTTCCAATGCATCTCAGGTGATTCTGAATCAAAGGAAGAAAGCTTTTTTTCTCTGGACACCAGGTCCTTCCCTAACCTCCACGGAGCAAATGGGAAGAGCTAACTGAGATAAGCCCCCACCATTCTGCGTGCTCCTGGGGATTGCCAGAATATATATATTGTTGTCTTGGACTAGTGTGCAGCTCTTGACACGGGGACTCCAGAAAAATAACCATTGTCAGGCAATCAATGGCAAAAGAGAAATTTCCCCCCAAAAGGTTCTCCCAACTATTGACTGACTTGAGAGAGAGAGAGACAGAGTGACAGAGAGAGAGTTTGACCAGGTTTATTGGTGGGAAATTGTTGCTGGCTTGCTACTGAATTCTTTTCCCAAAAACTATTACTAGTACTGCGTAGACTACTAGTCAATCACTAGATTGTGAACACTTCATTCCTAGTTACAAGGAGGCTTGCAACTCCCTTCCCACCAGTAAGGAGTTCAGCACAGCCACAAGAGGCAGCAGATCCTCCGTGAATCGTCGTTGGCAGAGCTCCCGCCAATTTCTCTTAGTGTGAGAGATTCAGGTGTGTTGGTCTGAAGCAGAAGGACAAAGTTTGAGCCCCGCGGCACCTTTAAGACCCTCAAAGTTTACTTCTGGGCGTCAGCGTTCCTGTGCTTATCATCGGATAGGAGAGTCTTTGCTGCCCTCTGCAGGCCATGGCAGAAAGCGAGTCACCAGCAAATGATCATAGTTTTATTGTCATTTTTTGTATTATTATTATTATTATTATTATTATTATTATTATTATTATTATTATTATTATTATTAGGATTTATAGCCCACCACTTCCCTAAAGTTTGTGGCAGGTAACAGCATATAAAACCCCCTAATACATAAAAATCATCCTAATACATCCTAATACATAGGATGAAAGGACTGCAGAAGAGGGGGACCTGATCTCACCAGGTATTGCCCCTCATAACTTCTAGAGATTAAAAACAAACATGGCTGCTCAAGAAAGAGTCGTTTCGGTGTCCATTGGTCAGGAAAGCAGCATATAAACTGGTTGTCTTAGTTAAATATTTCTTCTTGTCATGGATGGCTTATATGTATGAATTCAATCCTTAGTATTAAGTCCTGGTGATGGCTGAGCCTTAGAATTGCTTCCAAGATCAGATAAATGCCATTTTGCTCAGAATTCCCTTTCCAACAACTGCACCCACATGCCATCTGAGCAATTCTCACCAGCTGAGCAACGGGAGCAGCTCCCTCTCCCTGCTGCGCCTGGTATTCAGAGATATACAGTCCCTGTACATGGAGTTTCCATCTGATCATGGCCAGATGTTAGACCTACATGCTACAGCTCTGTGTAATTCTCCCACCCCACAAGTCATCTCGCCTAGTGACCATCCCTGTCTTTGTGATTGGGAATTCCCACAGCTAGTGGACAGTAGGGTTTTCTTTGTTCAGTCATCCACCAATAGCCAATTGACATCCTGAGGTGACTTTTCTAGTGTTATGAAAAAGGGAGATAAATCTTTCCATCTGCACCAAGAAGGAGCCTTATTGGTGGCAGTGTTGGGAGGAAGCACATGTTAGTATCTAAAATAAATATATTTTGAACAATAACTCTCAGCACACCAGATTTTTCCTGCCGCCCTTACGAGGAGGAGGCACCCTTTTTCTTATTGGGAATGATTTCCAGGTTTTGGGGATCTGCCGTCAAAAAAACAACCAGGTTCATGCTCAAAGATCAACCCACTGAATGAGACTGGAGGGAAGGCAACTTGTTTTTAGGACCCATCATTAAAAATCCCTGGACAAGTAAAACCAAGGCCCAAAAGAGGATACTTCCATTGACCCAACAATGTTTATTCTTGCCTCTTCTTTTGGAGCTGTGTCCTTTCTGATTATTTTTTCTGAGGGCTTCTTGGGAAGAAGAATACGTGGCCACCACTGAACTGTTGCCACTGAATTCAATGGAGCTTCAATCTCTGGCTGCTCAATTCAGTTCTTACTCAGAGCCACAGGCAACTCATTTGGTTCACCACTGGCCTTCAGGGTTTTTTGAATAACTGACCTCAAGTTGATTGGCCCCATGTTTTTTTAAAACTACTAACAGCTTCAAGAGTGACTTTGTGATAGTACCAGGGACTTCAGGTACAACTGTGGAATCACTGACTGAGCTAGCCCCACCACCTCAAATCTTGGAAGCTAAGCAGGTTCATCCCTGGTGAAAACTCGGTTGGAAGGCCACCAAACATGGAGATGGCCTTCCCTTGTGCTGCTCTTTTTCTTTTCCCCAGCTTCCTTTTCTCTGGACTTGCATGAAGAGGAAGCACCAGGGGGATGTCAAAGAGATGCAACAACCAGTGACAACCGCAACAGTCCAGCACTTGTCTGGTCTCCCTTCATCAGGTATTTCCAGGTCTGCTCTGAGAGATTGCTTTTGCAGTCACCATGACAACCACAGTAACCAGGCCACCTTTTACGGTATTGGTGGCTTCATCAACACCATTCCAAGAAGCTATGATACCAACAAGACTTGAGAAGCCAGAGGAGATGCCGCAGGGTCACCACGCAGCAGAGTCAAGCAATGGCAATGGAGTCACCTGAAGTCAGCTGCAATGTCATGACTTTTGGAAGTCATTTTGGAATGTGGGTCTCTTTATGTCCTGATTAGCCTACGGAGAGCCTGGTCAAGGTCTCCTCTTGAAGTCTGTTTAGTATTCCAGACTATCCATTGGCACCTCGACTCACAGTGCAGGGAAGGAGGAGGGGCACAAGCGTGCTAGCCCCCCCTCCACTCCCCATGCAACTGCTGAGTCACCTGTAAGGTGAGAGCCCACAGCAGTAGTGCTGTGCATAGACGACCACCCCTCCCACTGCTGCCCATGATCAGCAGTTCTATTCTTCAAAAGAGCTGCTTGTGAGGAAGGGGATGTGCATGTGTACACTAGCGCCATCTTTTTGCAGCATGCAGCTGATTCAGTGATCACAAGGGCATGTGACCAGCATGCTCATGCCCACTCCACCTCCCTTGGCAGGGAGTCTATGTGCGGGCGAGCCACCAATCCAGGACTCATGCCACTTCCAGTCGCTGTTCCCAGTGGCAAAAGCCAGCTTGGAGCAAAATGGGGGCAGTGGCACTGCTCAAGTAGAAGATCTTTCAGCGCTGGAATCCCTCTCTTCTCTGAGCATTCTCCATCAGCTGTAGGTATGCAGTGTAGGCAAGCCACCGAGTTTCTCAGCTCAGCAAAAGTCCCATGAAAGACTCGGGACCAGATCCTGTTTCCTTAGCAAAGCTTGTAGAGCAGAAATGGCACCATCAGCAGCTGCACTTCCCTTTGCTGGGGGCAGCAGCTGGTCTTGGTCTGCTGTGTGCCTCCTGGGACAGTCACGAGATGCCTGTACGAGCAGCAGGAACAAGAGGCGTGCTTGTTCCCATTTGTCATTTTCTTTCATTATCATCGCATACAGTAATTTATTATTTTGTTGGTTATTCACTTCCACGGGTGACACTGGGATACATCCTTTTAATTGTGTTTACATCATTTATTTTCCCTAGTGGGGATCCAAAGCATCTTACGCCGTTTTTCTTACATTGCCATTTTACATCATTATTTATTTATTACACTTATTAACCGCTGCTCCAGGGCCAGCTGGCTTGCAGCGGTTTACAAGAAGTCAAATCCAATACAATAAAATAGACTAAGACAATAGTCCAATGCAATAAAGCTTGTAACAACAAAAACCCACCCTCCAAAAGTTCTGACTCCACGGCCCATTCCATCACTTTATGCTCTCCCTAATGGCTCTGTGAAGAATGGCAGGCTGAGAGAGTATGAGGAGCTCAAGGCTGCCCAGCAGGCTTCTGTGACAGTGTGGGTTCAAACCTGGGCCTAGATCCTAGTTCAACACTACAAGCCCTCAGTGCCAGACCTCCATTGGCTTTCTCAATGGGCATGCTTGGCATTCGTTTCGAAAGCAGTTCATTGAAGTAGCAACACCAAGCTCATGATTATTCTTGCTAAAACTGATTTGATAAGGAAAAAAAGAACCTGTTCTAAACCTATAAAGACTATAGTCTGGAATATTATACAATGTTTTGTAAATAATCATATTAAATATATAAAGACTAGAATTCTAGTATGTCTTGTGTCTATTCTTTTAATAGTCAAAGAACCAACCAAAATGGTCTCTAGATTTGTGCTGTTTTCAATGAATATTTTTCGTCAGTGGTTGTGTCCTAAATACAAAGAATTACAATTAGTAGGAATTCCATGTTAATACAACCATTAATAATACAAAAATCCATGCTTAACATAACTCCTATTATTAACGTCAAGATTTAAAGTTTTCCAATATGCATCTATATTTCCTTAAAAAATAAAATATAAATGTTAACAAAACCTACAAAGTTTACCAATTTTTTTAAAGGTTATATAATTGTATAATAAACCCCTACCTTCTATATTCAATTACAGACGGGTATTAATTGTATCAAATCTGAAAATGAAACAAATGTTTATCAATTATATTCTATAAAGTATGAAAGTGTACAATCATTTAATTTATATACCTATAAAGGATTAATCTAACAATATAAATTGGCCTTCGGCTCCGAGCTATAAGGAAGGACCACTCCCAATGTATCATAGTGAAGCTCTGAGAGAACTGTGGCTGGTCCAGGGGGTCACCCATCAGGCTTCATGCAGAGGAACAGGGAATCAAACCCAGTTCTCCAGATTAAGGACTGCTGCTCTTAGCTATTGCACTAAGTGGCTTCACTTCTAGGCAAAGGCTGATAGTGGGGGAAGGCTGTAAGGGGAACATGCAATGCATTGTGGGTCCCTGTTTCTCTCCAGGGGTTCTGCTTGTGGCCATATCAAAGAAGTTCACAGTCAATGACGTCTACGGCCTGACACACCTCCCCTTTCCCACCATTCTGTTTCCACTGCAGTTGGTCTCTTGCTCTCCATGTTTAACTTCAAGCTTTGCACAGCGTCTCATTCTGGGCTGATCATTACTATTGCCTATGAGGTTGTAAGGAAAAGCCCCTGGAATTAGGGTCGTTGAAACTGTTCTAAAGGCTCCTGATCTCAGTCGCTACACAAGTCAGCTTCCCTGTTTCATTACTGTGAGGATCCTCCTTTGGGCCCCTGAGCTAGACTAGCTTTAGCAGTCTGGTTGAACTAGCCCTAGTTCTCTTCTGCACTGCTTTGTATGGGTAAAATTCACGCTACTACTCCCTATGATGCAACTGGGTTAGCTCCAGCTAGCTTTTCCCAGGGGTAGCCAAACTGTAGCTTTCCAGAGGTCCATGGACTACAATTCCCATGAGAATTGTAGCTCATGGGAATTGTAGTCCATGGGCATCTGAAGAGCCACAATTTAGTCACCCCTGGTTAGACCAATACAGCACAGTTCCCAATGGCTTTTGACCATGCTGGTTCCGTGATCCCAAACTTTGACTTTTCCATCATTGGAAAAACTGGTTGGATCCACCCCATGATCTGCTTTGGCAATCCTCCTGACCAAACGTGTATACTTCCTAGACAAAACTAGTTAAATTCTCTAGCAAATCCTTGGAAGTCAAAGTGGTGAACCCAGCCTTTTAGAGGGGTGCGGGTGACCGTCTAGATTGTTACTGAATCAGCGGGACGCAGCGCCGTGTGGCAATAGGTTCGCTTTCATGTGGCTGCCGCAGCAGGCAAAGAACTTCCAAGGGAAGAAAAAGTCTGAATGTGAATTTAGCTAGTTTTGGATAAAGACGCCTTTCAGCGTCAATAAACACCATGAATGCAGCCACGGTAGAGTTACAACTTAATGAGATGAGGGGAAGTGCACAGGGTCAGGCCTCATCTCCCAGCCTCTGTCATGCTAATTAGCTGGGCAGCCTGCAGCTGAAAAACTGCTGGAATTTTTATTTGCATTTCATTTAGTTGGAAGGAAATTGACCCAGATGGTCCACAAAGGCAACAGAAGACTGGCAAGCCGTCCAGCGCTGCACACTTTCCGAGGGACTGGCTCTTGTCTGCCCGTCCCTTTGGAAGCCCCGGGCATTAAAGATTAAAACAGCGTGAGGGAATTGATTTCATGATTTTTTTAAAGATAATTTCCCCCAGATTTTCAGAAAGGACCTCGAGAAACTAATTTAATCAGCCGGGACCTCAGTAGTAATTAAAGGGAAGAAAAGCCAAGCTAATGAAAGAGGTGGTAGGGATTTTTGCCGTTGCTGGTGGGAACCTTTCTTAATTAGGAAAAGTCTAAAAACTAAATGATGTTAATAGAGACAACCATGAACGTTTATTGCAAAGACCCCAGAGCCATGGTCAGCTTGGATGATGGATTGCCCAAACAGCTGATCTCACTTCATGAAAGCCCAAAATGAATTACCAAGCCGAAAGCTTGTCTGGGGATGACAAATATCCATGCCATTCTTAGCTGACGTTTACACACTTGCTTAACTACCTTGAGTTTTTCTACTATCTGCTTTGCCCTTCATGTTTCTTTGATGTGGTCACCTGGATGCATGCAGGTCGAATGCCAATGGAAAAGGTTCAATGTAGCTGGGGGTGGGTGGGGTGATGATGATGTTGAAGAGAGCATGGGGTGACATACTTAACCTGCCACAAGGAGTGCTTTCCTTATCCAAACTTTGCATGAACAATGGATTAGGGAACATCTGGATCCAATGAACAACATCAACATCCTGTTTCAAACATTGCCCTGGACAACCAACCAACAAGGCCCGGATGTTGTCCTCACAGCTCTTGCTAGTAAATCTGCTGATAAAGCATAGCACATATTCCTGCAGGTTCCCTGGCCCAATAGCAGCCACCACAGCCTTTGCAACTTTCTTAAAAGATTAGCACTAGAATGCTCTCTCTCTCTAACCATTGTAGCAACAGGTGTAACTTCCCAGCCCATTCCCTTATAAATATAAACTTTTTTCTTTCTGTCTCCTACAGGGACCTGGATGGAGACCTACTTAAAGAAAAGCAAGCTGAGAATTCAGAGACTCTGTCACACATATCATTACAATGGTATCAATATAATGATGTTCTAGTGGGCAAAGGGTGGTGGTGGAGGGCCTGCTAACGAGGGCCTCTTGGCCTGCTAGGCTGGGCCTGCTAACTGCCAGCTAAGGAGCTCTGTCCCAGGCCTGCTAACAATCTGGCCAGCCCCCGCCTGCTTAACCCAGCTGCGAGTTGAGGCTCAAAGCCACCCTCAAGGCCGGGGGGCGGGGGGGGGTCCTTTCAAGGTCCATTCTTAGGAGCTTTGAAGATAGTTTATAAATAATTTGGATGAGGGATTAGAGGGGTACTTATTAAATTTGCAAAGGATATTAGACAGGGAGGGGTAGCATACACAGCAGAAGACAAAATCAGAATACAGGATGATCTTGATTGGTCTAAACTGAATAAAATAAAATTAAATAGAGATATATATAAAGTTCTGCATTTAGGTAGGAAAAAACATTTACACCAATATAGGATGGGGGAGACTTGTCAGTAGCATGTGAGAAAAGGATCTAGGAGTCTTAGTAGACGATCAATTGAACATGAATCAGCAGTGACTTGGTGGTTAAAAAGGCAAATGGGATTTTGGCCTGTATCAAACTAAGTATCGTGTCCAGATCACGGGAGGTGATGGTACTGCTTTACCCTGCTCTGGTTTGGCCTCACTTGGAGTATTGTGTTCAGTTTTGGTCACCCAGTTGAAGAGGGATGTAGACAAAGTGGAACACGTCCAGAGGATGGCAACAAAGATGGTGAGGGGTTTGGAGACCAAGATGTATGAGGAAAGTTTGGGGGAGCTTGGTCTGTTTAGCCTGGAGAGGAGATGACTGAGAGGGGATTTGATAACCATCTTCAAGTATTTAAAAGGCTGCCATATCAAGGATGGAGCAAAATTGTTCTCTCTCGCCCCAGAAGAATAGACCAGAACCAATGGAATTAAATTAATTCAAAAGAAATTCTGTCTAAACATCTGGAAAAAGTTCCTGAAAGTTAGAGCGGTTTCTCAGTGGAACAGGCTTCCTCGGGAGGTGGTGGGTTCTCCATCTTTGGAAATTTTTAAACAGAGGCTGGATAGCCATCTGACAGAGAGGCTGATTCTGTGAAGGCTCAAGGGGGTGGCAGGTGACAGTGGATCAGCGATAGGGTTGTGAGTGTCCTGCATAGTTCAGGGGGTTGGACTAGATGACCCATGAGGTCCCTTCCAACTCTATTATTCTAAAATGGATGCTAGGTGGGTGAGAAAGCCCAAATGTAACCACTTAAAAGGTATCCATCCAGGCTTTACTGTGATTGCTCCCAAGGTTTGGAGCAAAGTAGGCATCACATTCAGGGCAAAGTCTGGTGCTTTTACTCCACCCAGGGTTTCCAGGATGACCACAGGTTTCCCAAATGACCACAAGGAAAACAAGACACAGGCGCGAGGTCCACAAACCAGTCCAGAATCAGAGATCCAAAGACTCCTTCCAGGGGTCATGGGAAGGGCTTTGAAACATATCAAGGATGCAAGATCCAGGTCTCAAGCTATAGGACCAAGGTAAGATTATCAGAATACAAGACAGCAAAGTTAAGGCATAACAAACAACACTGCTTCCCCACCATGCCTTTCTCAGTGCGTTCCTTTTAACTGCTTCCTTTGCTGACTCACCCCCCACAGGCCCAGGTGTCACTTCTTACTGCCGTGTCCATCCTCCTCCAGGTGTAAGTCTTCACCGCTTCCCAACCTGCCTGTTAGTCCTGGTCCAGGAATTAACCTTGATCCCTGCTGGGTGAGGAGGCAAGAGCCTAGTCTTCTCTCTAGAGCTGACAAGCGCACTCTTCAGAAGAATCTGGGGGAGACTGAGGGCCGGCCTCTGTCTTGCTAGAATGAGCAGCCAGGACCTGACTGGGAAGTGTTTTCACTTTCCCATGTTTCCCCATTGGGTCTGCTTCTCAATGCAGCTGCTCAGGAGGGTATTCTGTCAGTGTGGAGCCTGACTCTTCAGATTCCTCAAGGAGAAAGAGGTGGTGGTAGCTGGCTGGCCCATAGAAGTATAGGGATGCTAGCTCTGGGTTGGAAAATACCTGGAGACTTTGGGGGTGGAGCTGGGAGTGGGAGGGATTTGGGACCGGGAGAGACCTCAGTGGAGTGTAATGCTATGGGGTCCACCCTCCAAAGCAGCCATTTTCTCCAGGGGAACTGATTTCTCTCACCTGGAGATGAGCTGTAATACCGGAGTATCCCCAGGCCCCTCTGGCATCCTTACTATTTGAAGAAGACTTGAGAACTGTGTGAACCCTGTGTACAAATGTACCACGGTGCTGTAGGAAAGCAGGAAAATGAAACTCCACAGCAGCATTTTACCCTGGACAAATAATCTGAGTAGGAATGGAATTCAGTAAACTCTAAAGTGTCAGGAACCAAAGAAGGTTAGTCTTTTATACCCTACCCAAATAAGTACCAAAGCAAATACCTTTCCCTTCCTCTCCTTACAACAGACACCCTGTGAGGTCGGTGGAGCTGAGAGAGCTCTGACAGCACTGTTCTGTGAGAACAGCTCTAATGGGACCCAAGGTCACCCCGTTGGCTGTATGTGGAGGACTGGGGAATCAGACCCAGTCCCCTAGATTAGAGTCTGCTACTCTTTAACCACTATGCCACACTGGGTCTCAAAGCCTGAGGCAATTATTAGCAGGAACTGCTACAAGTGGCCGCTATCATTCCTTCCCTCATTTACTGTCACCTACTTGGGTACCATCCTGTTTGCAATAAGGGTGCAGACTGTACTGTTATCTTTTTAAACGATACGAAAAAGAGGAATGTTAATTAACGCTGAGAGTTTGAGTCAGAGAGGACTGAGGGGTCTGTTGTGGTCGACCCAGGCCCTGGAGAAATAGTTGTCATGGCACCTGCTTGGGAAGCCCTTCCATCTGTGAAGGAGCCCCTTGTGATAAAGAAGTCAGGTATGCAGAAATAGGGAACGGATTGATGAGAACTCTGAGGAATTTAAGAATTCAGGCTATTAAAAACTAAGTTTAAGGAGTCTAAGAATATTAAGAGAATTTTTAAATATATATATAGATAAAGGTGCTATAATTCACGCATCCTTTTCCCCTCTTTCTTACAGGATACAGCTGTTGGAGTTGCACTTGAACGGCGGAGTCCACAGAGGGTGGCAGGGAGAGGGTATTTATCCAATTCCTCTCTGTCTTTTCCTTCAACAAAAATCACCCCCACCAAGTTCCCTTTACCCTATGGGCGAAATTTTACAGGCACTCATACACAAATTTAAAAACACACCCAAATCCCGAGATGAATGACAATGATGGAGACTTTTTGGTTGTAAAAATGGTCTGAGGTGAAAGGGTTTAATGTTTGTTTGCTCCCAGCATTCTCCCCAATGGGGACCAGAGCAGTTTACACCTTGTGGGAGCGGCAGGATAAAAATGTAAAGATAAAATAAAATAAAAATTCTCCTCTCTTCCATTTCATCCTCACAACAACCCTGTGAGAGAATGTTTAGCCCAGGGTCACCCAGAAAGTTTCCTGGCAGGGGGAAGGCTGGAATGCTAGTCTGGCACTCTAAAAACTCAACACTACAGTGCCTCTCAATGCCTGTGTTTTCTGATCAACCCCCATATTTTGCCCGAATAAGGTCTAGCTCGTGTGCAAGCTTAAGGCAAGCCTCTCACTTGATTCAGTCCTACATGTGTCGAATCTCTTTGCCAGATGTGTGTCCCCTTATGTGAGATGCATGGCCTTGGTGGCATCAGTGCCCATGTTTAAACATTGCATGCCTTTTCTGTACAGAATGCAGAAGAACCCAACAAGGCTGCAGAAAAGCTCAACAATCACCATCCAAGGTGTGTCTCAAATGTGACACCGGCATGAACAAAAATTGCAACTAACCATGTGGTCTGTGGGGGTGAAAGGCTGCCATGAAGAGAGACTTGCCATGCAACCGGGAATCTTCAAAGTGTCAGTTCTGGCCAGCATTCCATCTCAAGCAGATGGCTGGCCCCATTAATGCTGTGTTATGCACTGATGATACATGGGAGTAGCTATAAGTGGGGAATAAATACAGGCTGCCACCATGAAATGGTGTGGGAATTGTTTCAGCCCAAGAAGCTCCCGCTGATCCTGCACATCATGCTCACATGCCATCTTTTCAAGGTTCAAAGCGTTCGACCATTCTCACAGCCAGCCAGGCAGGTTGCTTAGGTGGTGAGCCAGGACCTCTTTTGCTTCCAGTACATAAAGTGATCTTGGGTGCAGCAAATCCCATTTCCAGCTGCACTCCAGGAAGGGGAGGAAGCCAAGCAGCCTCGGCAGCAGGTGAAGCCTTCGAACCCCTCCCTTCCCCGGCCTCCCTCCTCCTTTTCAAAACCAGCCATTAAGTGCTTGCCATTGAACTGGAGCCCCCGAGGTGATGGATGCTTCCCCTTTGATTCCAATGTCACGTTGAGGCTTCAGGCATTCAACACCATTAGCCTTGGGTGTGGAAGCAGGCAGTCGATCACCGGACTGACGCAGCTTACTTTGTTCTGCTTTGACTACGGCTTGGCAGAGAGGGCTGGCTGAGCTTTTACATGGCTATAAACTATGTGGAAGCAGAGGATGCACTGACAGGCCAGGTGCACGCATGCAGGCATGACTCCAGAGTCGCTCATGGCCTGATGACTCAGCATTTGGAGATCCTCAGCCCCCAGTGAGTCTACTGCCTCTGTTGAACTTCTGAACAGAATTCGAGGTCAGCAGCACCTTGAAGACTAACAACGTTCAATTCAGGGTAGAAGCTTTTGAGTGCACAATCATGTGAAGAGATCGTGTGTGCACACAAAAGGGAATACCTTGAATCAAATTTTGTTGGTCTTAATTGTGCCCCTGGACTCAAACTTTGTTCTGCTGCTTCAGGCCAGCATGGTGTTTTTAGACACTGTGCCAGAGAAAGAAAAAGCTGTTTTGGATTGTTTTGCGCCTATTTATTTATTTATTTATTTATTTATTTATTTATTTATTTATTTAGATTTTATACCGCCCTTCCCCATGGCTCTGGGGGGTTTACATAAAACATTTTGGAACATTTACATAGAACGGTTTCTTTATATCAATATAACAATATAGCAATAACAATAACCTATCAACTAGAACAACTAGAACAGTATTTCAACAACATTAACTTTGACACTCCCTCGGTAGGTTTGACCTCTCAGTCTGGGGTGGGGGGGACCTGAATATGTTATGGGTCAGTCGGCCTCAAGCAAATGCCTGGTGGAAGAGCTTCTTTTTGCAGGCCCTGCGGAATTGTGGAAGTTCCGGCAGAGCCCTGATCTCTTTGGGGAGCTCATTCCACCAGGTGGGGACCAGGATTGAAAAGGCCCTGGCCCTTGTTGAGGTCCGACTTTAATCACTTTAATCACTGTGGATTATGGGAATGTTAAATATGTATTGATGGCTTTTGATATATAAATTTGTATTGATACTGTCAGCATCTATGAGTAATTTATTGGCCTTGCGTACATAGTGCATTTTTCTTGTTTTTTTTGCACTCACACTGTGTACCATTGTTTCTTCTTCATCACATACATGAGGAACACTAGGGTAGGCAAGCACTATGGGCGCTAACTGGAAGGAGCAATAGTGGTGAATGGAACTCCCCATCACATCATTTTGGTCTCTTTCCCCTGGGACTCTACCCAGCTGCTCTTTTCTTGTGCTATAGAATAGAGAGTGTGGGAACTTTGGGGGCAGAGATGGCCAGGGTTGTCTCTCATTCCAAGCTGGAGAACAAGCCAGCATTTTGAAGCTTCCCTTGTGTCTGAAATGGCGACTGGGCATCCCTGTTTTGCAAGGCCACTTTGGAAAGTTCTTTGCCGCTTCTCAAGATACCCAACCAAAGATCCCAAAGGAGAGCACATGACAGACAGCGATGGGCCAGCATCACAGTGAAGACTGAGAGCTACGCAGAGGTAACCTGGGATGATGTTTTCATCAAATAGCGCTGAATAATTAACAGATTAGTAGAAAATGAAAGTCTTTTTCCAGCTGACTCACAAATATAAAAGGGGATCGATTTGTTGAATAAACTGGGGTTTGAATAGCTCTCCTGCCCCCCAACCCCTGCTTCAGCTTACAGCCTGTATTCTGAACAGGAGGGGAGGAAGAATTGTAAAGAAGATTCTCTGAAGTGTTGGAAGACTGTTTTTCTTTCACCATGCCATTGTTTTCCTAAAGTGAACCAAAAACCCCAGGGAGGTTGCTGATTGACAGCCGCTGAAAGTGCAGATTCTCTGTTGTTATTGTTGTGTGTGTGTGTGTTTTTATCTTTCTTCTTTTTTTAAAAGGAAAATTTGTTGCAGAGCAAAAGGCGCCCCTGTTCCCATATCCCTGCAGCTGGTATTTTCCATTAGCCGAAGTAATAGCCAAGCAATGCATTGCTGATGAGCCGGAGGGAGGATGAAACACATATCTGTGTGGTCATCGTTTCATCCCAGGGATGCAGGGCCCAGAAGGCTTTTCTGGGGATTGTTCCCATTGACACACACACACAGCTGATAAACCCCTTTGTCCGGCTTTGTTGAAAGACACCAAGCGCTCTGTGGTTTTGCGCATCCCGAGCAGCGAATACATGTTTGTCCCCAGTCTGTAGAATGGTCTCGGAGTTTCTATGACTTCCAGAATGAATCGTTTTCCATGGTGCCTTGAATAAGACTGGAATAATGCTAGGTCTCCGCTCTCAGGCAGCGGCCAAGAAGCACCAGACAGCCCCTTCTTCCCAAAGGGTCAGCAGCTCCATCTGAGGAGAAGCTGATCAGAAATCCCTGTGAGGAAGAACTGCTGCCAGAAGTCCTGCTTGCAAGGCACAGTAGACACACATACACTTGGTTTTTCCTTTATACATGCCTTGAATAATTCTCAGTCAACTCATGTATAGCTGGACGTACAATTGGAACGGCACCTCTGTCTAGGTACTCTGTCCAGTTTCATTTTTCAATGAACACACATTGGCTCTTTGTCCCAAATAAATGTACATTACACCCAGGATGTCTGTGCATTCACTAGCCTTGCCCACAAGTTACAGTGAACACATGTACAATCCATGAGCAGAGTACACTCAACTTCTACTTTATACGAGCATGGCATAATCCTCCTGTGACTTCAACATGAGTACGGCTGCATGTACAATTGAAACGGCACACTTATCCAGGGACTGGGGTGCTTACTTTCATTGGTAAAGGGAATGCACCTTGGCTCTTTTTTACAGATAGGTGTATGCACATATGTGCAGGATGTACATGCATTCAATGAGCATGTGGACAAGGATGTACTTTTCTGTCTTCCAAAACTTGTTATGCGCGAAGTCGTGTCCGACCCATTGCAACCCCATGGACAATGATCCTCCAGGCCTTTCTGTCCTCTACCATTCCTTGAAGTCCATTTAAGCTCTCACCGACTGCTTCAGGGACTCCATCCAGCCACCTCATTCTCTGTCGTCCCCTTCTTCTTTTGCCCTCAATCGCTCCCAGCATTAGGCTCTTCTCCAGGGAGTCCTTCCTTCTCATGAGGTGGCCAAAGTATTTGAGTTTCATCTTCAGGATCTGGCCTTCTAAGGAGTAGTTAGGGCTGATCTCCTCTAGGACTTCCAACACTAGTAACTTGTAATTTCTATGCAGAGGCAGGTCATGGAAAATCACACCTCTCCATCTCTTGTCCGGAAAACGATGGGATTCCCATGTCATTTGCCTGCCACTTGACGGCACTTTCTACTGTGCAAAACCTAAAAGGGAAACCAAAACCCAACTGAACCAGAAAAGTTAGGAACCGAAAGATTGAGCTGCAAAAATGATTTTAAATTTTTTTTTACAAATATTTATTAAATAAAGTGCACTCATTCAACATATTAAAACATAGTCATCATAATTTAAAAACAGCACATTTCTAACAGCACATGAAATAGACCAACAGAATGGACCAAATGTGTTTCGACCCTGAGAGGTCTTCCTCACTGGTCAAATTATTGTGAGGAATGCACTCAGGTATAAAATCAAAATCAAAAGGCTTGCTGGGTGGCAAAGAAAAATCTGTTAAGTGCTGCTCCAACTAGTCTTTCTAAGGCATCTAATTTGGAGCCCACCTTCTACAATTTGTGCTTTCTGGGGACACCACTCTCAACTTTTGCCCAGCTCTAAATCAAGAGTGAATTCCCACATGTGGACAAAGCTTTTTCTGACACATGTGGGAATGCACTCTTGATTTAAGGAGCCTATATAGATAAAAAGGTTTCCCTCCGGAGAAATGTTTTAGTCAAATTCATTTTATAACCCATTTGGGTCCCATTGCACATCCCCCTCCAGAGTCTTAATATTCCTAGGTTTTAGCCAAAAGTACCCATGACAGCAATGGGAGGCTGGCTCAGAGTTTCCAAATCACAAGTAATGGGAATAGAGTTGGTATGGAGAAACTACATTTCCCAGGTTTCCTGGTGCCTGAGAAACCAATAGTCCAGTATTCCAAGTGCCAGAGATAGGAATAATTCAAGATGGGCATTACAAACTCTGAACAATTTTGCCTGCTAAATTGAATAGGATGAATTTTGGTGACATCTCTAGACCAGTCATAAATTATTGACAGTTCTTCTTTCTCCCAGCTTAAATTATGATACAGCCTCCATCCTGCTCTTGTTTTTCATTCTTTTTATATGCCCAAAGCCACACAGTGAGTCTCATTGGTGGGTGGAGATTTGGGTCCAGGAGTCTAAAACTGTAGTCTATATAATGTCCCATAATACTTTAAAATGTCCCAGCCAACTCCTGCTACTAAAGTAACTATCTAAGTCGCAAGCATAACTGGAATTCTCCCATTTCATATTATAACTAGCCAGCATGCTGTAGTGGTTAATAGCAGTGTCTATCTGACGAGCCAGATTTGATTTTGCATTTCCCTACATGCAGCCAGCTGGATGACCTTGGGCTTGCCACAGCACTGATAAAGCCGTTCTGACTGAGCAGTTATATCAGGGCTCTCTCAGCCTCACCTCTCTCACAGGGTGTCTGTTGTGGGGAGAGGAAAGGGAAGGTGATTATAAGCCGCTTTGAGACTCCTTTAGGTAGAGAAAATAGGCATATAAGAACCAACTCTTCTTCTTCAGTAATATCAGGGCTCTCTCAGCCTCACCCCCCTCACAGGGTGTCTGTTGTTTGGAGAGGAGGTGAATGCGATTGTAAGCCGCTTTGAGACTCTTTCGGGCAGGGAAAAGTGGAGTATAAAAACCAGCTCTTCTTCTAAAGGCCTGGCAATATTAGGACTGGTATTTGGGGGACCCTGATTTGAATCCCCCCTCTGCAAGGAAGCTTACTGGGGAACCTTGGACTGGAGCAGTCCCTCTGTCTCTCATCCTAATCTACCTCACAGGGTTGTGAAGGTAAAATGGAGGGGTGGGGGGATGATAATATAAGCCCCTTTGGTGAGCGGCTTGGGGAGCTCCCCTTGGGAAGAAAAGCATCACCTAAATATCTCAACGTACAGGTTTCCTCCCACAGCATTCACAGTTCTACAAAGCATTCATTGCACTTAGAAGCTAGACACACCAGGGGCCTTTTCCTTTGCAGTCCCTTCATACTAAGTAACAGTAGAGTAGAGTGGATTAGCTTTCTCTGTCTCCAGAACTAATGAATGGGCAACGGGGCTGCTGGGTTCCTCCTGGCCATTGGCGAGGGATGGGGAAGTAGGGTTTTCAGATCCAGATTGGGGAAACTAGTGGAGATTTGGGGATGGAGCCTGGGGAGGACAGGGAACTCAGTGGGGTACAATGCCATAGTGTCTCTCTCCCTAAGCATCCATTTTCTTCAGGGAGACTGATCTCTGTAGTCTGGAGATGAGCTGTAATTCCAGGGGGTTCCCAGGTCTCACCTAGAAGAGGACAGCCCTAATGGGCAACAGGATGTTAATAGATTCCATTGTTTCTTGCTTCTTTCTTTAAAAGCAAAAAACACAAAAGAGACTCCCGCAATTTAGGCCAAAAATAAGGAACGAGAGAACCCCTGAACAAAGGTGGCTGTATATTCAGGACTCCTGCCCATCAGTGATCCATCTGCTTTTAAAACTGTTCCAAGCACAGAATCACCTGATTTGAAATCACATCCTTCTACTAAGCGATTAAGAAGCTTTCCATTTAGAGCTAGAATAAACTCTCTAGTAAATGCAGCAGCTTAAAGTCCTTGTAACTTGACTTGTACTCTCTCATTCTTGAGCTGATCCCTGTAGCCCAGTGGTTCTCAGCCTTCCTAATGCCACAGCCCTTTAGTACAGTTCCTCCTGTTGTGGTGACCCCCAACCATAAAATTATGCAAGTGTTCTTTCACAGAAATTAAACTGAAACTGACCAATGGCATGAAGATCCGTTGTTCATGATTGGTTTATTTTCGGGGTTTCTCAGTTCAGTTCTGTCCCACCATGCCGATCTCGCTCTTTTCCAATGCCCCAGAAAGACGAGCGCTCTGTCTCGATCTACCCCGCAAGGCTGTTGTGTGGATGGCACCCCCCCAGGGCAAGCTGCTTGCCCTGTCGTGACTCCTGTGAAAGGGTCATTCAACCCCCAAAGGGGTCCTGATCCCCAGGTTGAGAACCACTGCTGTAGCCCAATACTATATGTTCAGATAGAAATATGATCTGCACTGACCCACCAGGATCTGGTGACAGAGGTGCTTCTATCCCTGCTACTGAAATCTGTTTAACTGAAGGCACTACGGACCAAACTCTGCATGCAGATTACCGTTTCTGCCACCGAACGATGATCTGGGCTCCAATGGGAAGGGATGGGGCTGCCTGCTATGCAAAGGTTTGTTTGCTTCCTACAACTCCCTGCAAAGAGGGTGTGCAGACTAATGGACAGCCAAGGCAATTGTTGCAGCCCAGCCAGGACCGAGGGCAGCCAAACCATGTCTACACATTGTGGTGTGCGTTTTCTGATCAAGGAGATCTGAAGTCAGTTCCTGGAACTGGAAGGGCAGCTATGGACAATGCTCCTCTAACACTCTACTGTCAGACCAAAGGACGTAGTGCTACCAGGTCTGGTTAATCAAGAATCTTGATACTGCTTACATGAGTTAATTTTGCACAGTGCTAATCCCACCAGGGTCCTGAAGAAGTTAGGGATGCCAGCCACAAGGTGAGACCTGGGGATCCCCTGGAATCACATCATATCTCCAGACTGTGGAGAGGAGATGGTAAAAAATTTGGAGGGGAGATCTGTGGCATTGGACCCCACTGAGGTCCTTGTCCTCCCCAGGCTCCATTCCAAAATCTCCAGGGGTTTCCCAGCCTGGTTCTGGCAAACACACACACACACCCATCCTCTGCCAGTGGCCAGATATCTCACTCGGCTGGGTCCTAGTTGAAAACAGCAACATGGGATAATTTATCTGCACAAATTGCAATATTAAGTGTTTGGGGGTGGTTTTCACTCATAATTTTGTGCATGACCCATGTCACCCTCCCTCCTTTCAACCCACTTCACAGGGTGGGAAAGCCCTTATTAATTTACCAAAGAGAAGATGGCCTGCCGGTTACAAACTGGATTGTACTAACTTTGTGTTGTTTCCAACCACTGTCAGGGAACTGTTCATAGGCACCCGTATGGTACATGTCACTCACTGACAGTTCTGAGAGCCAACCTGGTGTAGTGGTTAAGGGTGGTGGCCTCTAATCTGGAGGACCAGATGTGATTCCCCGCTCCTCCACATGCAGCCAGCTGGATGACCTTGGGCCAGTCACAGTCCTATTAGAGCTGTTCTCACAGAGCATTTCACTTAGAGCTCCCTCAGCCTCACCTACCTTACAGAGTGTCTTCCTGTCCTGTACTGAATGCTGCCAACTGTGCATAACTTTCTTGAGTTGTGAACAAACAAATCATCCATGCAATCCCATGGAGTGGGGTACCATGGCCAGCTCTAGATGAGGAAATTCCTGGAGATCTGTGGATGGAGCCTGAGGACAGGGACCTCAGTGGGGTACAGTGCCACAGCTGCCACGCTCCAAAGCACCCCCTTCTCCAGGGGCACTGATCTCTGTAGTGGGAAGAGGAGCTGTAGTAATGGGAGATACCCTTGGGTCCACCCAGAGGTTGGCATCTTTGCTCCTCACTTGGACCTGTACTGAGCACTTGATGTTCTGCATGGCTACTTGAGGACACATTATAATTTCTGTGTTTTGTTTGTGTATAATCTGTGGGAATATTTTTCTGGATTGTACACTTTGTTAAGCAATATTGCACTACTCTTCTTTCAAATTCCTCCTTGAAGTCTTTTTAAAAATCATCTAGCCTTTCCTCACAATTATAGATCTATGTACCAGTATCAATTATTTTCCCTACATATTACCCTTGTCTTGGTTCTATTTTTATCTCTCCCCCCCATTCCTAAATTTTAGATGATAAATTTTTGGGACAATAAAATCAGTCCAGTAGCACCTTTAAGACCAACAAGGATTTATTCAAGGCGTGAGCTTTCGAGTGATCTTTCGAATAAATCTTTGTTGGTCTTAAAGGTGCTACTGGACTCTGATTTTATTGTGCTACTTCAGACCAACTCATTTGAATCTAAACTTTTGGGTGTGGTGAGATGTGTGCCACGTACACAGATGCTGAAGAAGAAAAAGAATAGACTCTGAAATATTGACCACATAGAAGAGTATTCTGCCTTTCATTCTGGGGTAGCCATCATTTTTTGTGACTGAGAAAGCAAAACCGTCCATATGAAGATGAAGAGTGGGGGAGGGAAGGAGGAATCTGTGTATATATCTATGTGTTCTTATTTTTTCTGTATTTTCTTAAAACCAATAAAAATATTTTTAAAAGAAAAAGAAAAAAAAGAAAGCAAAACTGTCAACTTGGGGAACTGACTCTCTTCTGCACATTGATAGGACTTTTTTAAAACTGCAAATTCACACTTTACTGAGGGCACCTGTGTGTCAGAGTGTGATTTGGGAGTTGTACTATGGCGGGGAGGGGGAGAGAAAGGGACTCAAAGTCAAGAAAGAGTGCCTTCAAACGTAACCTTTATTGTTGTTCACACTGAAGAGGGCAAAAGAAAGGACTATCATTTCCACCTTAATGCCACGAGAGAGAAACCGGACAAAAACCCAGCCTCTGCCCTACATAACTCACAATTCAAATGGCCAGAAGATGTCCTTTCCCCCCCTGAATGCTATATAATTCAAGGAGGGAGAGAAGTACCCCAAAGAAGGTTTTGTATGGGAACTTTTAACTTCCCATCCCATTTGACTTTTGGTCTTTAAAATACAGGTCAAATCAATGAATTTAATGAAGGCCATTTAACACAATAGCTTTGCCTTGCATTTTGACCCAGATAAAGGAGAGTCAGTCTAGGTCAAAAAGCTTTAGCAGAACTTTAAGTGGTTAGTACACAAATGTGACAGAATGTTTAGAATCTCCGAGACTTGCAAATCCCATTGACAAGCAGTTAAAAGTATTTGAAATGGTTGCATGAATGAACTTCGATAAGGTAGAGCCATTGTCTTCCATTGTCCCTTTCTCTTCATACTAAAACAGCCCCCCTCCCCCAGAAAAAAAGAACAAGAATCAATGAATGTATAATTCAGTCTCACTTTTTACTGGATTTCTTTGGACTTTTTCTTGTGGGCTGTTCCGTCTATTTAAATTCCTCGCCACACATTAAAATCTTTCTCAGATGACTGTGGCTGTGGAGTCACCCATGTCAGTACAAACCTTTAATTATGCTGGGGAAACTATGGTGGGTTGGGACACACTTAGGTTAATAGAAATGAAGATTTGAATTAGGAATCCCTTGCCTTTCTCACAAAATGGATAGGGAAAAAAATTCCTACGATAGCAAGTTGCTTGGATACATTAGGCAGAGCTTGGGGGGGGGGTGATGAAAAAACCCAGTTGAAACTCATATTTAATGTTTAAAGGGTTTTTTTGTTGTTTTGGTGATTTATGGGCATTCTGAACTGTGGTAAGATTAATTTTAGATAAATGTGTTAGGAATTCAAACGAAAGAGGACACTTGAGTTCTTTGGAAATGCTAGTTCTCATTTAACAGTTCTTGTCAACTTTAGAGGAAGAAACCTCAGAGCAAGTATACAAATGTTCAGAAGATGAACACTCTAATATGCTTTATGAGAGCTGAGCAATAAAAGTGGGGGCGGGGGGAAGGGGATTTGCCAGGTCAAAGAGGAAGCGGATCTTTTATTTATGTTCAGATGGACCATTCCCGAGAACCAAATGTTGCCTTCACATGCTTTCATGAGCTCTGGGGTCCTGTGCTTTTTGGAAGGGTTTCTTTTTTTTCAGTCATTCTCTACAGCTAGATTTTATTGTATTTTACCCTTTTGTCTAGTTTTTGTGTTTGAATTTTTTCTCCCCATTCATTGACCAGCAACTTTCTGTCACCCATCTTTGACTTCCCTCCTTACAACTGCATTAAAGCTGTCATTTACTTCTGCTTCCCCCCCCCACCCCCCTTGATATTTGACAGCAAAAAAGCCCTCGTCCGCTTTTATAGCTTTTTGTTCACATTATGACATAACCTGAGCAGAGTGGCAACAGCTCCCCAATCCCCGCATGTAAAATTTGCAACATTTTTTGAGACGGGTCAATGCCCATTTTTGGACCCTTTTCTTTATCTGAGGACCGTGCTAAAAACTTTTTTTGCAGATGTGAGCCATTCAAGAGCAGTCTGTGGCTGCATGCAGAGATGGGGAAAGAAGAAAAGGCCTTCCTATTTTGTGATTGCCATAGTAACTCAAACATTGCCACTTTTTTGTTTTGTTTTGTTTTGTTTTTGAGAGGGGTCTTTTTCGGGTTTGCTCGGCCTGAGCCCGTGAAGTTGATTTCCTGTGCAATCAAGCCCTCTACTGGAGACCCCGGCTTGTGTGACGCAAGGCTACCAAGAGGACAGTGTGCTCGTTAGGTCTGGAATTAAAGCATTTCAGTTTAAAATAATGCCCATTTGTATCCATTTTGTTCAGCATAACAACAGCTGCTGTCCCTGGATGACAGCCTTGCCTTTTAAGCCAAAGTCTCATATGACATTTATGAATGAGGCAGCCTCTATTCCCTTTCACTTTTGAATGAACAGTCGTTACTTTGGGTTGTTGCTTTGTTATTTCTTTGTCTTTTTCTTTTCTCAAAGGCTTATGCAGGATATTCTGCACCACAAATTTTATGATGAGAAATTGTTGTTGTTTTTGAGAAGTTGATTGTAAATAATATGGAGAAAGAAAGAAACTGACATGCCAATCTCCTATATTTGCATTAGGTTTATCTGCTTATAACATCTTATTATTGATGAATGACATAAAATGGTGGCACATGCTATTTTAAATGCTCACATACTGGTTCTGGCACTTTAAGCTTCAGTTGCAGTGATTAGTTTCTCAAAGCTGGATGGCATATTTCTTCAACTAAGCATGAAATAACCAACTGGATTACACATTCTACTTTCCAACAAAATGGGAAGTAGGCGTTATCTGAGGTATACGCAGTAGAGGAAGGAGAAAAGTGGTCAATCATAAGCAGTGTTCTCTCTCACCTGCGCGTGTGAGCGGCCGCTCATTAACACAGGTAGCCTTGCTCAGCAGCAATCTGGATCCTCGGAGGGTCTTGCACTGCCCATGGCCCATTTTAAGATTACAGCAGCTATATTCTGCTCAGGATATGAACTTCTTTGTTCAGTAAGAAAAAAATTAGAGGGAGCATTGGTCATAAGGAGAGATCAAGCAACACGGGGGTAATAATTAGTTGGTTTGCAAATTAGTGGTCATCACTAATTGATGGGAGCATCAAGGGAAGTGGAGGCCATCACGGGTTACCTTCTCTAAAGGTAAAGGTATCGCCTGTGCAAGCACCGGGTCATGTCTGACCCTCTATAATAATATACCATTGCTCACCTCTACAGATTATTAGGGAGGGAAGGTGGTGCAGTGGCACCCCATTTAATCGGATCTCAGAAACTATGCAGGGTCAGTTCTTGGGTGGGAGACCACCAAGAAGGCTCCGCAGAGGAAGGCAATGGCAAATCACTTTTTCTTCTCACTTGCCTTGAAAGCCGCCTGCTGGGGTCACTGTGAGACAGTTGTGACTTCATGGCACTTATGCACATATAAGGATTACTATGATAATATGTAGTGTCATCTTCATAGTTGCCTGTTTTCAGACTCAATTCAATGTACTGTTTGCTATCTTCAAAGTGCTAAATGAAATATTGAGGGCCTCAATATTTCAAGGACTGTCCTTTCCCATTAATTTGTTTACATCATTTTTCTCTACCTGTTTCTTTGAGATTCAGAGTGGATTACAGAGGTCTGCCTAGGAACTTAGATCATTATTAGAGGTCCTTCTCCAAATATTTACATAATCCGGAGGTTGGTAGGGACTTCTGGGTGGAAGTCCCATGCCTTTGGAAGGCTTTCCCATGGGACAGCCATTTGGTACTACATATACTAGAGTGTGCCAAGAAATGTCAGCCATTTAAGGAGACTCAAGACTGAGAGGGGGAATGTACATGGTCAGTGTGTGCTAAGAAAATGTTTACATGCAAATGCTAGATCCATCTGGACTACTTTATGTTAGTTAAATGAGAAATGGGAAAGCTGGACTGCTTTATGTTAGTTAAATGAGATGAGATATTGTGGTCATCCCCAAAACCTAGCTGGATGAAGAAAATCCAGAAGTGAAATGATGCTGCATGTCATGTAGTCCAATAACTTAGGAAAGAAGAACACACTCTACCATAGAATTGCTAAGGGTGGGAATACTATGGGGGGTATACAGACCAGAATTCTGAAGAGGACCTCAAGATGGAGAAAGACGCAAGGAATGAAACCAGAAGAGAATATTGTGTATATATGGGCAATTATCTTCAAGTTAATGGGATGAATGTGCATGAGAAAGGGATATCACATATAACATCGATGATTGTGGGCTGGAGCAGTTGGTTATGTGAGAGGCAACCCAAGACTGGCAGAAGACATAATGTTACGGTTCCATCTGGGATCAGGGATCACAGTGGCATTAAGTCAAGCATTTATCTGATGGGCAACTTGCCCTTCAAAATTCAACATAGTTTCATTTGATTTTAGAATAGGAAGCTTCTCAAGGATGATGGGGTTCGTCAAAAGGAAGCTGAAAATAAGGGAAAGGGAAGCAGGCCCCCTCAGAATATCTGGAAGACTATTCAGATCTGTAGTAATTGACATTCAGTCATCATGTATTCTGCAGGTTAGGATAAATACCACCAAATCTAAGAGAATGTTAATATGGTTAATGAGCAAAGTCAAGGAAGCCAGACCATAGAAGAAGAAGAAGACGCCATTTAATTTGTTCCTAAATTAGCTGGAATTGGAGATAGGGATGAGTCCCACATTATTTAGGGTGGGGAGAATCCAACCAAATTGAAGAACTTAAAAAGAATCTTCCAAAACATGCATGTGACAACAATATGTCAAATGAAATTTGATGGTGAACAACTGTATGTATATTGAGTGGTGAATCTACACTGATGGATCTGACCTGGATCCCAGAAAAGGGATTTGGGGAGTGTAGTAAAAAGTTGCTGAAATTGTCAATTCGCTGTATGGCAAATTCTATGCTGGAAGTTACTTGGAAAAGAAATAAACAAGGCTTGTATATGGATCTGTGGATCACTTGGGAAACTATGTGCAGCTCTGATTGCCATAAATAAAAAAAAGGTATTGAAACACTTGAAAAAATACATAGAAGGTCAAATGAAATGATTAATGGTTTAGAGCAGTGGTCCCCAACCCCCGGTCTGGGGATCAGTCGGTACCGGGCCGCGGCTCCTCCTCATCCTCCTCCCTGGCTGCTGCGATGGGGGCTGCCCTGCCACTCTGCCGCTGGCTCACCTTTGGTGCTCTCCAGTGGTTGCCGTGGCTGGGGCTCCCCCTCGGTGTGGCACTGCGCAGCTGCTGCTGGCAGCGCCCCCCAGCGGACGGCGGGAAGTCAGGAGCACCAGCGGGAAAGCAAGTGGTGCAGGGGTTCAGTTGGCGGCAGCGACATCCCTCGGCAGCGACATCCCTCGGCAAAAGGCGACCCCCCCCCGGGCCTCAGTAAAATTGTCAAGCATTGACTGGTCCCCAGTGATAAAAAAGGTTGAGGACCACTGGTTTAGAGGACCTTCCCTAAGGTGAGTCTGCAGCTTTCTAGTTTAAAGGGGAAAATGGCAAAATGGGAGACATGATAAAAGTTTATATCATTATACATGGGGTTAAGAAAGAGGATATAAATGTTCTTTCCCTCTTTCCCAATATTCTAGAACCCACCACTGTTCCACAAAGTTAATCATGGGCAGTAGATGGAGGATGGAAAGTCGGGTGTTTCATCCTTCAAGCAGTAACTAGTTTGGGTCATTCACCACAATGCAATGTAATGAAACTGATTGGTTATTTATTGTGTTTTTGAAGTGTTTTTAAGCCACCTTTAAAATATGATTGAAAATGTTTTTCAATAAATAATATGACCAATCTAGAAGAGGAATAAGAGTTGGTTCTTATATGCCGCTTTTCTCTACCCGAAGGAGTCTCAAAGTGGCTTACAGTCGCCTTCCCTTTCCTCTCCCCACAACAGACACCCTGTGAGGTGGGTGAGGCTGAGAGAGCCCTGATATCACTGCTCAGTCAAAACAGCTTTATCAGTGCTGTGGCCAGCCCAAGGTCACCCAGCTGGCTGCATGTGGAGGAGGAGTGGAGAATCAAACCTGGGTCACCAGATTATAAACCTGTACTCCTAACCACTACACCAAGCTGGCTTTCTAAAAACACTTTAAAGGGCAGGAGATGAATGAACACAGCACAATCTTGTGCAGAGCTTCAGTCAACTTAGACTGGAGCAACTGTGCACAGAAAAGCACTGTAAAATGCATTGTGAGTCCAAATTAAATACCATATTTACATATCTTGTAAGATGATTAAAACCTGAGAATTCAAGTCCTGTTATAAAGCTCTGTTCTATTTCAATGGGGATACGGAAAAAGATGAGTTGGAGAGAATTCGAAAGTGAATAGGAGTGTGGTGGAAATCTCCCGGGGTGTGAGTCAAGGGAAATGTGATCTGGAGGAGTATTGTCCCTTCTGCGGCAAGAAGGGGGAGGGGGATGGCTAACCGGTATTATGATGGGTTTAAGATACACACATCCTCTGATTCAAACCACCACACAGTAAACCATTCTTAGTCATATTTATGAGTAAGGTGGCCAGCTCTAAGTTGGGAAACACCTGGAGACTGTGGGGATGGAGCCAGGAGTGGGCAGGATTTGAGAAGGGGAAGGATTTAGAACTCTTCCACCAGGCATTAGAAGAAGAAGAAGAAGAAGAAGAAGAAGAAGAAGAAGAAGAAGAAGAAGAAGAAGAAGAAGAAGAAGAAGAAGAAGAAGAAGAAGGAGGAGGAGGAGGAGGAGGAGGAGAGGAGGAGGAGGAGGAGGAGGAGGAGGAGGAGGAGTTGGTTCTTATATGCTGCTTTTCTCTACCTGAAGGAGTCTCAAAGCAGCTTACAGTCGCCTTCCCTTTCCTCTCCCTACAGCAGACACCCTGGGAGGGAGGTGAGCCCTGATATTACTGAAGAAGAGTTGGTTCTTATAAGCTGCTTTTCTCTACTCAAAGGAGTCTCAAAGCGGCTTACGTTTGCCTTCCCTTTCCTCCTGGCACATATAAAGCTACATAAGCTGTGCAGAGGTGATACAGAGGAAGAAGGTCCTTTGTGAAGGCACAACTCTTTGCTCTTCAACTTTCTTTTAAAACTCAGGCTACTGAAATGAGTCCTGATAATGGAGGCAGGAGTTGGGAGAAGCCAAGGAAAGCTCAAGCAATGCGCTAACAGCAATCCAGAGTAGGAGCTGTGGGGAGAAGCCTTGAAACAACTGTGTTTGTTTTGTGCCGGGGGGGGGGGTGATGCTGTCCTTTGCAATAAATATTAAAGAGTTAAATGCTTTTTGGGAGGGGAGAGGGAAATGGAATAATCTTCATTTTTTTCCAGCTCTGTTCTGTGCTGAAGCTTGATTGTATTGACACCTGCACTGGGCAAAGAGGGGAGGGGTATGGAGGATGGGACCGGCCTTCCTTTTGTCGCTTATAATAGCTCATCATTGTTGTTCAAACACATTTTTTAAAAGAAAGGGGGGAAAGCCACCAAACCCTAATCTTCCCCTAGTGCCAGCGAAAGATACAATGGCGAGATGGTTTGTGTGTCCCCCCCACCCCCTCACGTCTTCTCTTACTCCTTTCCCTTAACCTCCCATTGTACCCATCGCTGTGCAGCACAACCGGTTCAGGGGGCAGTTTTCTTGTACTGTACCGCCCTTGCGCTTGATTGTTTAAATCTTCCCTTATTCCGCCGATCCGAAGATTTACATTTTTAATGGCTCGTTTATGTAATCCCATAAATAAAATGGCAGAAAAGGCATCCCACACACAAACGAGCGAATCGGGGGGGGCCTGCCAGGGGGAAAAAAGCCGCCCACACGGGTCACTCGGGGTCTCAGCTGCGGAGGCCTTGATTGGTATCAGCCCTCCTAGCCACTGTGGCAATGGACTTAAGACCACCCAGTCAGCCCCCAAACGGTGCCCTACCCAGGGTGAGGAGGATGGCTCTATAGTTCAGTCTCTTGTATTTAGAGTTCCACTGTGGAGACCATTTCACTCCGAGACTCATTTAACTTACTGCTTTGACAGCTGGACTTCTCCGGCAAAAAAGTCACCATGATTAGCTTGCCTTTCTGCTGGCAGCTGATGTTGTCAGGGTTGCACCGACAGACTCCCCCTCCCCTCCCCTTTCCTTAACTAGCGTATTCCTAGAATCAACGTATCCCCCTTCTAAAAAGTCTGTGAATTCAACCACCTGCCTGAAGATTCTATTTGACAACCTCCGCAGACACACACAAAATGGAACAATATTCTCTTTGCTTTGAGATACAGTTTTCCCCACTCTCTGTTTCTGTGTTTCCTGCCGTCTCCCTAAATACAAATCCCTGGGGAAGATGAAATATAGTTTTAGAAGAACGCATGTGAAATGGCAACTTGGTGAAGATACTTTGCCTTTAATGGCCTCTTCTGTTTTCAATGCAGCTGTGTTTCTTCACACAATAGACCTTTAGTTCTGTACATTTTACCTTTGTGAACTCCAACGCTGCTCAGTCCATTCCTCAATACACACAAAAGTTATTTAAAGCACAATAATAATTAAATTCTACGACTATAACCAATTTACACTACTTGAATCTCACTGAATTGATTCTGGCGTAAATGGATTATGGTTTATGAATAACACATAT
Source organism: Paroedura picta (assembly GCF_049243985.1). Lineage (NCBI taxonomy): Eukaryota > Metazoa > Chordata > Lepidosauria > Squamata > Gekkonidae > Paroedura > Paroedura picta. The sequence continues at coordinate 23,710,671 of NC_135374.1, read as the reverse complement.
TCCTGATTTAACAAACAAATATTCTCATCAACAAACCGGGCAAGTCACCAATTCACATATCACATAAATTGCTTTTATGGACTGAGTCAATGCCACTGTTAAAGCTACAGGTAGCTTTATTATTTCTTCACTGCACTAAAGCCAAGCCCATTTTGAACATGATAACGCTTCTGGCTGAAATTAATTTCCCATAGCTAAAAATGCTCCTCAGTGGAATTAATGGCTAGAAGGTAATTGCTTAAATGGACACTGAGGGCATTGGATGGCAGGTTGCTATCAACCACTGCACTGCACTGCACACATGTTCCAGCTTGGAAAGTAACTGGCTGGACCTCCAACCAGAACTGGAAACATCGATCTACTGCATTTTTGAGGGTGAGGTAATGGTTGAACAAAGTATGGTGTGTGTGAGGTGTGAATAAAATTACTATGTATGAAATAAGTGGACACAGAAATCACGATGAGCTTCAAAATCTGTAGAAATTTTGTCTCTATTTGCCAAATATTGGCATGCCCTTAACAGATACTATGAAATAGAACAATAAATACTAGAGTGCTAGGTAAATTCTTAACCTGTTTAGGGCTGGATAACTTCTTCTGCCGAGTTATTGCAAAGATGGTAAAAAGTGCTATACAAAAGAGTTCAACACGCTGCTTGTTGAATAGTAATAATAAAACAAATTATTTTTGAAAAAAAAAAGACACTTTTAAAGCCAATAGAGAATATTTTAACTGCCCTACTCCAGTGCTATGGCTCTTTCAAATGCACCTTTCCCCCAATGGCTGTTTCTTTAATCACCCTGAAAATGCTGAAAGGTCTGACGGTGTGCTCTTACATCATGGCTGCCATGGGGCTGTCCTTTAAGAGTGCTCAGGAACTTCAGTTGGGTGTAGAATGCTGCAGTCAGGATGTTGCCTGGAGTAGGTCACAAGGACCATATCACTTCTGTTGGCTCCTCTGCTCTGGCTTCCAATTTATTTCTGGGCACAATTCAGTGTGCCGGGCCTGATACTTAAAGCCCTGTATGGTGGGACTAATAAGTCACCTTTGGAGGCCCTGTTTTGGGTGCCCCATTTGAGATAGGTGGATGGGAACTTTGGAGAGGGTCTTCTCAGGTGTGGCACCAGAACTCTGAAACTCTCCCTGGGCAGGCTTGCATGGCCCCCTTCTGTTGCTGTCTTTCATCAGTGGGTGAAGACTTTTCTGTTTTGCTTGACAATCCCCTCCCCAGTGCTTTAACTATTGATTTCATCTTTTTATTTCCACTCTGGTTTTAAATTGTGATGAGTGTGTTGTTTTTAGTGGCTTTTAGGACAGGACTATAATTTGTATGTTTTATTTTGTTAGCCGTCTTGATGGTCCTATGAGGCCCAACTGATCTGGAGTTATGGGCTGGGTTGTCACCAATATGTAGATGACGGCCAGCCTGACTCTCCCCCCCCCCCCCGAAACATTTGGAAGCAGTGATGGCTTGGTTCAAGCAGAGCCATTACTGGGAGTGGCAAGAAATAAACAAACAAACAAATAAATAAATGAACAAACAAATTAACAAATAATGGCTGACAAGAAGTTCAGCAGAGGAATTGGCTACCTAGGGAGGTTGTGAGCTCCCACTCATTGGCAGTCTTTAAGCAGTGGCTGGACACTTGTCAGGGATGCTTTAGGCTGATCCTGTATTGAACAGGGACTTGTATGAGATGGTCTATATGGTTGCTTCCAACTCTCTGGTTCTGTCATATCATCATTGAACAGTGAACATCTAAACAAGTTAACATATAAATGAGCAATGACAAATCCGCTACACACATGCATCTTTATATCACAAAAGAAAACAATTCTAATGTGAAATGATAAATACACTCTGGATCGCCACTGCAGGTTGCCAAGAGACACTGGACTAGAACCATTGCTTGAAAATGCTACCATATTACTGGCTGCCATGGTAATCTGACGCCTGGAATTGACCTATATTTCTAGGCTCAGGGGGACATTTTAGGGCAGGGGTGACTAGCAAGCAGCCTCGGATTCTGACACATTTTAGAAACATGCGTATAACAAAATACCTCAACTCTAAAGCTTGCCTAGGAGCAAAAAGGATGCCATCTTCTCCACATGCTTGTTGAAATCATACTCATCTGTTTCCTGCCTCCCATTTAAACTAAATTTGACCTTTCCTACCAGATGACAATACAGGCTGATTTGTTTCCTGTTGTTTACTGAGAATTTCAGATGTTTTCCTGCTCCTATTCTTGAGTTTTATGTGCTGGTTTTGGTTGCTCTTCGAGCTCAGGCAGCATTTGAGCTGCTTGTTTTCACTGTTGTTTACCAATACTTATTTCAGTAGCTGCTTAAATGAGTTATTGTATGTCTCCTCAGGCATTTTACAGAAAGAAGTAGGATCTAAATATTCTAACTAATAAGAGAGATGCCACTGACATATTGACAAGGTATCATTGTCCACTTCAGTATTTAAACGACACAGTAGAAAGTTCATTGGCCAAATGTAACAGCTATCCCCCCTTCCCCCTTTATGTGACGAGGGTGATCCAATGGCATGGGTGCCCAATAGGTCCGCATTTTAGAGCAGTTCAAAAATTACCTGGTTTATCTATGAACTCAAAGGATTTTGGTCTCACAAGGTATTGAAGAAGGAGTTGGTTCTTATATGCCGCTTTTCCCTACCCGAAGGAGGCTCAAAGCGGCTTACAGTCGCCTTCCCATTCCTCTCCCCACAACAGACACCCTGTGGGGTGGGTGAGGCTGAGAGAGCCCTGATATCACTGATCAGTCAGAACAGCTTTATCAGTGCCGTGGCGAGCCCAAGGTCACCCAGCTGGTTGCATGTGGAGGAGTGCAGAATTGAACCAGACATGCCAGATTAGAAGTCCGCACTCCTAACCACTACACCAAACTGGCTAACATAGATATGCACAATGTTGCATATTTTAATTACTAAATGGAATTAGCATTGGACATGTGATGAGTTTTGCTAAAGTGATTTCATTGGGGTCCATTCGACACCATTAAATTTAGGAATCATGTTAATTCTGTGAAATCTGTGCATAAAACCATAAAAAGAAAAATTAACTATTTTGAAGATAAAGTCTTCCCTATCTCCCAGAAAGTCATAAAACAGTGATTTTCTGTACCTGCGTTGGATATTTAACAGCCAGAAAGAATGCACACTTTTCAGAGCGTTTATGCTTTCTCGGCTCAACGCTTTCCCATCCAACGTATTAAAAGGGAGATTTGCTAAGATTCCTTTCAGAATTAGACTATGCCCTTGTGGATTAAGTGTTCCTGACACTATACAATATATTTTACTAGATTGTTCCTTGTTCACTGTCCAGCAAGGGCAAGTTATACCTCTTATAACTAGAATCATAGAGTTGGAAGGGACCTCATGGGTCCTCTATTCCAACCCCCTACACTATGTAGGACACTCACATCCCAATCACTCATCCACTGTAACCTGCCACCCCCTTGATCCTTCACAGAATCAGCGTCTCCATCAGATGGCTATCTAGCCTCTGTTTAAAAATTTCCAAAGATGGAGAAACTACCACCTCCCGAGGAAGCCTTTTCCACTGAGAAACTGCTCTGTCAGGAACTTCTTCCGGATGTTTAGCTGGAATTTCTTTTGAATTAATTTCATGCCATTCGTTCTGGTCTGTCCCTCTCCCTGCTCAAGCCCTGAACCAGAGCAGAGTAAAGCGGTACCATCACCTCCTGTGATCTGAACACGATACTCCATTTGATACAGCCCAAAATCCTATTTGGCTTTTCAGCCACTGAGTCACACTGCTGACTCATGTTCAATGTATAATCTACTAAGACTTCTAGATCCTTTTCGCACATGCTACTGCCAAGACAAGTCTCCCCCATCTTATATTGGTGTATTTGGTTTTTCCTACCTAAATGCAGAACTTTACATTTGTCCCTATTGAACTTCATTTTATTCAGTTTAGCCCACTTTTCGAGCCTATCAAGATCATCCTGTAAATGGAGAACTCATCCAAAAGACCTGATCTGCCAGTTTCTATTGAGTGTTAAGGATGCTGATGTCACTTTTATTATGGCTGATTTTCTGTCTTCAGTTTTTAAATTCAAATTGAGTGGTATATTATGACTATTTCTGTTTTCCTTGGTAACTTGTGTTATGCCAATAAAGGTATTGTGCATACTTTTCATTTATAGATGGTAAACCACCCCCCCCCCACACACAATCCTGCCTAAATTAGGGGATTCTAGACACATGTTCAGTTGTACAAGTTTAATATTAACTCACTGAAAACAATCACACCAGATAACCATGTCTAAAGCCTGTAAATTTCAATGGATTTACAGAGAAAATGACAATTATCAGAAGAGAAGAAAGCATTTAGAACTCTACAGTACAGCTCTATCGTAACAGTAATTCAAATCCAAGAGGCAACTTCTTATACTAGTAATTAGACCCTTAATTAGTAAAGCTTAATGTTTAGAATCGGCATTCTTCACCGTATAACTGCTCAGCAGAGAAAAGGCTGGTGTTGTACTTATTATAAGATGGTTCACTTATTGTCAATTGACCAGTCAGATGCACAACAGTGAGAGCCAAATTCACACACTGGATCTAAACAGTGGGCGGTAATCCAAAGTTGTACAAAGCTCTAGTGAGCGTATAGAACCCTGGGTCAAATAGAGGTTGCCTTCGTTCACTTCAACACTGGGGAATTATGCTTGCAAAATAGTGGGTTAGATTCCACAAAAAAGTTCTGTTGATGTAAAGGAGACACCTATTTTCTATTGATTTCCCCTCCCTGAGGCAGACCTTTGCCTCCCCCCTTAGGCTGCCTCTTGGGGCATTCTGGTCTGTAGTGGGAAGCAATAAAGTTATCCTCCATTGACAGAAATCTTTCAGTCAATGGAAATGTTCAACGGGATCCAAGTTAACGCGCTTGATCAGGACAAATGCCTCCTTGGGTTATAAGCAAGGGCAGTAAAAATTAAACAAACCTAAATCAAGTTGAATTAATTCATAACACTCTGGCACTCATGCCATCCCTTTTCAGGCAATACTCTCCCATGCTTGGTTATATGAAGGCAAAGAAGGGTTTCCAACTTACCTTACCAATGGAACAAAAACATTTTAAAACCAAAGAGGATTTAGGAAGCTTTTAAAAAGACAATACAAAGCTTTTCCATATATACACAATACAGATTTATCTATGTTATAATTGAACAGTGATGTTCCTAACAGTGCCATCCTAATCAGAGTGAGATTCTCCTAAGACCACTGACTTCTAAGGACTTAGGCATTGTCAAAACTTGTGCTGAGCACATATTACAACCATAAGAGGAGAGTTTAATTAGGGAGGGAGAAAAACTGCAAAGAACTAAGCAATTTTTTTTACATGACAGCTTCAGATTAACATCTCCACCATTCAGTGTTTAGTAACATTCCTGCCTTAACACACCACGTATTCATCACTTGGTGGGCTGCTTTTCATGCTTCTCCTGTGTGTGCCGGCTCCTGTTCCGACGTCTAGGAGGCGAACAGCTGACTCTTCTCCTAGCCCGAAAACTAGGTGTGTAAGGGTGCATTCTGTGTCTCTTTGGTTTCGATTCTTCCCTGCTCAAGCTCGGTTCAGGTTCCTTGTCGTCTTCCTCATTCTTCTCCCCTTGGTCCGGCTCTTTTGCAGACTGTAACGTGTTCTTAATAGTATTGATAAGAAATCTTTTGTTTGTGCTGGCTAGAGGGCACTTCATCCTAGACAGACATCAGAAAACAAAGGCAGAAATACCTGAGAACTCCAAAAGTCAAACACAGTGGGCACCAGAAACAATTTAAGGAGCTCAACTTTCCCCTGCTTTTGGCTTTCCTTGTATGCCACCTAGTGTAAACTTGGAGTAAAGAAAGAATCGAGACGTGCCAAAATGAACACGAGTCTAAGACTTTAAAGGCTAACGACGTTTTATTCCAGCATAAGATTTCAAAGGAGCCTACTCCTTCAGATGCAGTGGGACTTCTTCTGTACAGGGTCTTCAACGTGGATAGGATAGCCTGATCTTGTCAGATCTTGGAAGCTAACCAGGGTTGGCCCTAGCTAACACCTGGATGGGAGACTAGGAAAGAATACCAGGATCGTAACACAGAGGCAGGCAACGGCAAGCCACCCCTGAATGCCTCTTGCCTTGAAAACCCCATGGGGCTGATGGCACCTTACACCACCAGCTAGCTGAGCATAAGTTAACGGCCAGTGTATTTTTATTGATAGAATTTGGATGTTACATAATAAAATACCTTAGCCCTTTAAGCCTGGTTTCCCCCCCCAAAAAAACTTCCTAAATCAGATGACAGTCATGCCCCATGCACTGCATCTGAACAAGAGGGCTGTTGTTCATGAAAGCTTATGCTGGAATAGAATTTTACCATCATGGTGCCACGAGACACAAGTTTATTTCTGCCTCAATGGACTGACTTTCCTGCAAGAAAGCCTCACTGCAAAAATCTACTTAGGCTTGTTCTCATGTCAAGGTGTGGGTCTTTTATTGAAGGCTTTAAGACAAAGACCAAATAGCCAGGATTCTATATTAAAGGGAAACAGCTACGAGTGATGTTTGTGACTACGCAAAAACCTGCCATCACATCCAAAGATGCAGAGCTAAATGATGGGTGTTTGGTCCCTTAGCAAGTACACAGGTGAACAGCTTGATGCACAGTCCCACTGAGATCCAAGGGGAACACATCCAAAACACATAAAGAATATTGCATCCCTTAACGGAGGGGAGGGGAGGGGGAAGGTTGAAAACCAAACCAATAGCCTTGTAATATTCGGCACACCTTCATACGGAATGTGCAGCACCAGTATATTGGAGTGCTAGATTAAGATCTGAGTCCTATGTTCAAATCCTTCTCTGCCACAGAAGCTTTCTGGGTGACTGTGGGCCATTCTCACACTCTTAATCTAACCTACCTGACAAGGCTGAAGGGAGAATAAAATAAGACAGGAAAAGCTATGTATGCATCTCTGAGCTCTTTTGTGACAGGGCCGTTTAAAAATATACTGGGCAGGTATCACCTAGATGAACCAAATGATTTAAGATTAAAAGTAGTCTCAGAGGAAGGCATATTCAATCAGTAAAAGATGAATTCAGCTCTGAAGAGATGCAAACTTAAGGTCTTGAATAAGAATAAGGGTTTCAAAATGTGCTAGACTTCACTGGCAATGCTATTCTGGAATGGCAAGATTAAACAATTCTGGACTCTCTACGATACTGGGTACTCAACTTCTACGAACAACTTAACGGAGTCAAGGCATCTCAATGGATGCGGCACTCACTTGGAATGTTAAAACAAAAACCTCCGAGGAAAAGTGCATGGTGCTGCTTGAAATGACCACAGGACTCCAGACACAACTCATTAGAGTTTACAAGGTCAAGTATAACTCACCCAACTCATGAGAGAAATTTGCTGTGTGAAACCCTATCCCTGTATCGCTTTACTTGAAATTGGGACAAAAACAAGTCCTGTTTAGAATGATGATGTGAAAATCTTCATTGTCTTTTAGCATTTTTAACCTGAATGGGTGGGTGTTTAAGACCACCCTGATATCTAGAAAGACAATGCTCTAAATATGTTGAAAAATACATTGGACGTATTCAAAAGTCCTGGGATACTCCCCACCCATCTTCCTGTACAAAAGACCACCTGCTGTACAACCATGTATCTCTTTTTGGGATGCTGCATTTCTGTCCAAGATTACAGAATACCAAGAGCTAGAAAAATAATAATAATCAGGCTTTGATCTCCAGCCAGCTGATTTTGTCAGTTTTCTATCTGGGCACCAAGACATAGTCCAGGTTTCAATCATCTCCAGGGAATTCCTATAATGAGTTACTCCAGTCTAAGCTACTGGAAATCAATGGGGTTAGACTGCAATAACACTTGCCAAAGGTCTCCCAGACGTCTACCACGCTATAGAATGTATATGAGACAGATTGTTCAGGAGGTCATTTTATAGAGAGAACAGGCCTGTAATATTACTGCATTATCGTGTACTTTTTAAATCCAGTTTTTACAATGTTTATGGTATGTCGTGTCTTATTTTTTTTTCTCTTTTGCATTCTTTTCCAATTTTGCAACCAGTCTTGTTACCTTGTTTAGCAGATGTGTTATGCTGTTTCATTGCATCGTTTTTATATTCTGAGTTTTGGAGAAAATGGCAAACTAGAAATAAAGCAAATAAACCAATATTTCCCCCCAGAGATGACTTGTTTTTGTAGATAGTAACGTTTACTATCCCGTTGCTGAATCTAGGCATTCATAAATGGCACTGGTTCAAATCTGAATCGTTCATGGCGCTCTGCGCTTACTTTTCCCCATTGTGAGAACTGACACTTATCGGTCACCAGCCCATAAGAGGACTAATCCCTTTATCTCCTCACAAATAGACCCCTTATGAGGTTTGGAGAGAGCTCTGCCAGACCTTTCTGACAGTCCATGTACTCAATGCTGAGTAGATGGCTGCTGTAATACTGAACAATTATATCATTATTAACTTTCATTCATGTAAAAACAATCAATTTAGCACTGGGGATTGCTGGTCAGGAGTCAGAAGGATCATTTCTTTGATTTACAGGGTCAAGCATAACTCACCCAATATGACTTTCAACCAGGTCCCCATAAACTTGAATGCTGTCTACTGCAATACAGTGGACAGTACCTTTTGGAAATTGTGTGGAGTCTGCAAGAGGTATAGCACGAATCAGTGACTGACTAATGCACTATTACTCCGATTTGTGTATATATGTGAATAACTTGCTGGTAAAAACTAATCAACTGGTTCAAGATACTAAGCAACTTTCAAGATTTCTGTCTTCTAGGAGCCTTCTATATTGGGCTCTCTACCAACAAACCCATCTGTATTCACCCCAGAATCCCTGTATCTTGGGACATTTCCTTCTCTCATTTGAACAAGTTTATGCACAACTTCAGGCTTCAAATACACCCTGAAACTAGGTCTTGCAGATATGTGTTGGCTGGCACAGCAAAATGGAAGTTTTTTTTAATGTTTATGCAGTAATTTAAATACAAAAAATGTTTAGTTCAAACCATCAAATGAAATCACAGGAACACAACATATCAACCAATTGTAATGCAAACATTAGTTGAAAGATTCAGTTTTGATCTACGGTACTTATTAAACTGTAATTACTATCTGCTTGGTTTTATAAATGGAGAACACGTAGAAGACAAGAAGTTGCCCGAAATTATTTCCTCTGCTTCTTCTGTTTACTTGAAGAGAGTCCAACAGTTCTAAAACATTCTGAAATTGGCCCATTTCTAAACTTACCATTAGATCCCTCAAATGCCTCTTAAGGCAACAGGTTTAGAATGGCCATAGGGAAAAGTTCACTTTCATTTATTTCAGCTGAACTTTTGTACAAGCACACTTAACTGGTAGCCATAACAGCAAAAAGTTATAGTTTAATTTGTTGAAGGTATGTGAACTACATCATTTGGGGGGGGGGGGGAGAAATGGAGATAGTGACAGATTTTATTTTCCTGGGCTCCAAGATCACTGCAGATGGGGACTGCAGCAAAGAAATTAAAAGATTCTTGCTCCTAGGGAGGAAAGCTATGGCAAATCTAGACAGCATCCTAAAAAGCAGAGACATCACCCTGCCAACAAATATGCGTCTAGTCAAGGCTTCCCAGTTGCAATGTATGGTTGCGAAAGCTGGACCATAAGGAAGGCCGAGCGTCAAAGAATTGAGGCTTTTGAACTCTGGTGCTGGAGAAGACTCGTGCGATTCCCTTGGACTGCAAGGAGAACAAACCGGTCAGTCCTAGAGGGGATTAACCCAGACTGCTCCTTAGAAGGCCAGATCCTGAAGATGAAACTCAAATACTTTGGCCACCTCATGTGAAGGAAGGACTCCCTGGAGAAGAGCCTAAACAGTTGGTGCAAATTTGTCCATGGGGTTGCGATGGGTTGGACATGACTTCGCGCCTAACAACAACAACATGTGAACTACTTATATTGGGGGGAGGGGGGGACAAATTTTGTTTAAGAACAACTTACCAGCCCATTGGCCCCATAGTTTCTGCTCTGGTTTTTCCACGCTTGGCCTCTTTTAAAAGTTCTTCCACTGCCTTCCTAAATATTAGAGTAGACAAAAGATTTTGTCAGTTTTCTTTAAAGCCAGTGTTCTTTAAAGCCAGTGTTCCAGAACTGAAACAAAATTGTAAGCACCAGATGCAAGGACAGTCACCTGAGTCCCTTAATGTGCATCGAACGTTCCTGCCTCTCCAGCCCATTTTAAATGTTCTCAACGGCTCTTCCACAGGGACAGGGGGCTCTCGGGAATAGCGTGGATGAATCATTGGAGGTGTGCAAGGGAAAGGAGGTTTTGATACAACTCCAGAATGTTCATCCACCCTCAACCAACTATTGCAATTGTTAACAGCTTAAATATGAGCCACTGTACAGGTACACATGACAAAGCTTAGTATATTTTTGAGGAAGATGATTCTATCAATAGACTATTGATGGCAGAAAGCGGAAAACTATGCTAGAATGGATGGATTTCTAGCAGCAATGAAAAGCAACATCAAACGTATTGACTTTTCAGGAATTGATGTCTACACTGTGCCATCCCAGGATTATATTCTCTCAAATGTCTATTAAATCCAGCTCTATTACCCTTACTTAAATGCTAAAATCCAATAGAAGCAATACATTTATGTGATACAGACAACCAATGATGATGCACTTATAAATGTTTCAGTAATGTGATGTATCACAAGGACTGTAACATAATACGGGAGATACTGGCTTCTAATCATCTTCCTGTACGGTACACTTAACATAATAGTTTAGTAAATATTTGAGAGGTAAAGGAATGCTTCATTTTTGCATCACTTGGGAGATGCCTTATCCAATCAATGACTAACGAAACACCCCAGATGTTCTAGTACTAAAGGCTCCTCATGGGGGAAAAATTCATTCTAGTTACATAACTTAATTAATTTAATTATTTAGAGATTTATACACCATCCCTCCAAGCAAGCTAGCTTGGGGAGGTTTTCAACATTTTAAAATCCACAAAATACATAAAACGGTAAAAATAATATCAACAATTAATTAATACCAATATATATTAAAATTAAAACACTGACTCAATCGAATAAGCCAACCCACCGACTGGTCAGAGATCAGTCCACCTGGAAGAAATGGCTGCTGGGGAAGGTGGGCGGGCCTTACGCCCCCTGAAGGACCTCCCCCCACAGACCCCGCCCCCCTAACTCCTGCCCCGGGAGCGCCTTCCTAACGAGACGGGGCTCGATACGTGTCCCCTCCAAACAGGCCCCCGGCAAGGCCAGTCGTTAGGCCCGAGCCCGCCCCTCCGCTCTGCGGGCCCCGCCGGCCTTCCCCCAGCCCCGCTCGGCGGCCTCCCCGGCCCTCGTGCCGCCTCACCTCTCCAGCTCCAGGTCCTCCGCCATGGCGGGCCGCGGCCGCTCTCCCCACTCAAGCCCCGGCCTCGTCCATCGCGCCAAGCAGGAAGGAGGCGGCCGGGAGCGTCGCTGAGGCCGCCTCCCCTTCGCAAGGACCCCGGGCGGGCTGGCGGGCGGAGTCTCCTGGCAGAGCCGAGCACGAGCGCCGCCTCCGCCTCCTCCTCCTCCTCCTCCTCCTCCTCCTGCCCCGGTGCCGTTGGGCGGGCCTGGCGGCGGCTTCACACGTTACCTGACGGAGCGGGGCGGAGCTGCTCGGGGGCCGGCCGCGTTCTCGCGGCGGCAGGCGGCCAGCGGGCACTTCCGCGTGCTCCTAAAGGGGAATGTCCCGCACGGGTTGCAAACCAGCGACCTCCAACTGCGCCGGAGGGGCAACCTCCGCCGGTGACACTTCTTGCTCTTGGCCAGGAGGAGCGAAGGCTCGCGCCGCTCCTGGATCGCGGGGGGCGAGGCGTATTTGACCCCCCGCTCTGCCGGCGCTCAGGCCCCACTTTCTCCTTGCAGATGCGTCACGCCAAACCCCACAGCCAGTTAGGGGAGGGCCCCCTTGCAGCACCTGGGCGGCCTCCTAAGGCAACCCTGAAAGGACTCGCAGCCTCGTGAGCACATCCAGCAGGCTTATTAGGGCGCGGCTCTGCCTCTGGCCCCCCGGGCGGGTGGGCCGGACACGGCGGCAGATGCCCCCCGAGGTAGGGGGCCCGGATCTGCGCCTCCGCGCGCCCCCTCCCCTCCGAGGGATCAGGCGAGTGGCGGGGACAGCCCTGCGAAAGCCGGGACTCCAGTGGCCGCTCCGCCGGGTCCCGCCCCGGCCCGCCTGCCAGAGGCGGGGCGCTTCCTCCCGCGGCGCGGGGGCGGCCTTGGAATGGCCGGCGGCCGCCGTCACTGGAGCCTCCGCGGCGGCTGCCCCCGGGGACCAGCAGCAGGAGGAGGAGGAGCCGGGCGCCAGCCGGGGAGGCAGCGGCGCTGGGGAAGTCCTGCCTGGAGTTCGCCTCTTTCCAGGAGCTCCGCGGCGGGAGGAGGAGCCAGCAGCCCTTCGCTACGGGCTGCAGCGCGGCGGAGAGCGAGCGGGACCTCCCCGCGCCGCGCTCTGCATGAGCTGCCCGCCGTCCTTCGGAGCGCCGGGCAGCGAGGAGGGAGCTGCTCAGCCGACGGTGAGTGAGGAACTTCGGCGGGCGGGCGGACAGCAGCCTGCTGCAGAGACCTGGCCGGGGCAGCCTCGAGGCGCTCGGCGGCCATCCGGCCCGTCCTTCCCAGGGCTTCTCCGCCTCTTGCTCCGCCGGCCTTCCGGAGAGAGCAGATCCGTCCCCCGCGGCCGCTTCCCTGCGGGGTTCGGTGGCGGGTCCCCGCGGTCTGGCTCGCTGCAGTGGCTGCTGCCCTGGGCCGGCCTCTCCCGCGGCGGCCGCCCGCTCAGACCTTTCCCAGGTGCCGGATGGTCCCTGCAGCCAGGACTGGCCGTGGCTCCCTCGCCCCCCCCCCCCGGGTCTTTCTGAAGAACAGCCCACCGCAAGCCGTTTCGCAGGTCTCCCCTCCCCTCCGAGAAGCAGCTGGTGGGGCTTGATTTCCGCGGGGCTCGGACTCTTCCCCCCCCTCCCCTCCAGTTCAGGGTGCCTCCGGGGTTGGGAAGAGGGAGCCAAGGACTTCTTCATCTTCAGGGACGGTGGCCGGAGGGAATGCTTCCTTTCTGCAAGTCATTCTTGTAGGTTCTTTTCATTAGATGGGTTGGAATTGGTATTGCTATTGATTTTGGATGGAAAAGACAACAACAATGTAAGTATAGTGGAGCGGTCCTCCTTTCCCCTTGTTGTGCTTCAAAAGTCTCCAGATTGCAAATCTTTTTAATACTTGGAGGGCCAGATTTTACTCCCCAAAGCGCTTAGTGCGGTGCATGAATCGGGCCTCTCCAAAGAAGAGGTCTTTGGGCCCAAATGCTCCCAGTCAGGTTTTGCCTTGGGTTTAGAGATGGAAGCGGCTACAGCCTCCTCTACAGGGAGCAATTTTGATTTCTGGGGCTGGGCTACTGGGACAGCCTTCATCTGTCTGCTTATGTGTGGCTCTTTCCGCTCCATCTGTGATCAGCATTAAAGTGAATCTTCTACTGTGTTGACAGGCTCCTGCAGATTTGGTCTCTGCTAGATGTGAATTGGAAGTGAGAGTCGATGCCAGCCTTAATTCTGATTTTGCTAACTGAGTGTTTTCCAAGCGTTGTTTGACACACGCACACACATCCCTTGCAAGGGAAGCTCTGTGGAGAGAGTTGGAGAAACCCTCACATTTCAGCTCTTCTGTGAGTCCTGGAGCTGGGGGGCAGGAGAGAGACAGAGTTCAGCCATTTAAGATATGCAAATAAGTTTGTTGCTTCCTTTTAAAGGTGGCTATTTAGAAAACACAGATTTAATGTAGTGACATCAAAAGGCTGTGAGAAGTGAGATCCTTGGCCTCACCAAAGCAATGGGATATGTTGTTGTAGGCCATGGGTTGATAAAGGCTAACAGAATTGAATGTTTATGGAACCTGGAATTAATCTCCTACATGGCTTAACTTTTAGGAGCAGAGCCCATGATAAAAGAGATGCAAACAAACTGTATTATGTCACAAGCAAAACAAGCAAAAGAACCCTGAGGCTACACAGATGAGATGGAAACAGCCTTGATCACCTTGACTCTAATGACCTCCATTGGGAGAGCAAGTGGGAGGGAGGTGGTGTATGTTCCTGTTGATTCTCGTGGACCTTTCAGTGTTGTTGAAAACCATCGAACATGTATCATTCAAAGCTGGTAAAAGGTACAGTGTGCCATGGAGCAGACCTGAGCATCCATCCATAGGAAGGCTTGGTTGGGTTGGGAGTAGAGGGCCCCTTGCTTTCATGAATCCATTCTGACTTGAACAACCAGTGCCAGAAGGAGGTGCTGGGCGCCTGCTACTTAGCTTCATGGCCTTTTCCTGAGGGGTTTCACAAGGTTCCATCTTGTCTCCCACATGAGGTGAGTCTATGAAGACATTATAGAGTTGGAATAGGGCCAAGAAAGTGGACCTTAATCCTGACAAGACTGGAGGACTCTTGGTCAGTGACAAAGCTATTCAAGCACTAAAGAGTCGCCCTGTCCTGGAAGGGGATTGCGTGCACCCTGAAGTTGCGAGTTCATTGCTGCTGGACATTGGCCTGCAAATGGATGCTCAGGCCTCTTCTGTAGTGCACTGTACCTATGACCAGCTCTGGTTGATACATACACCAGCTATACCTCGAAAAGTGTGATCTGACCACAGTGATCCATACTCCGATTGCATCCAGGGTAGGTTACTGTAATTCACTGTATGTGGGAGCTGCCTTTGAAAATGGGAATTAAAGTGTGGCAGCCAGGGTCCTGCCAGGGATGGGATACAGGTATCATATCATTCAATTGCTGCTTATTTGTTTCCAGGCACAATTCAAAGTGTTGGGTCCTACCTTTAAGGCCCGAAAATGCTTGGGGACAGGGTAGCTGATGGACTATCACCTTCTGTGGCCCTGCTTTGAAAGGTGAAGTGGGTGGTAACCAGAGACAGGGCATTTTCTGTGGTGGCCCCTCACCCGTGTAATGTCTCCTTCCTAGTGTCCGTGTTATCCTTTTTTAGGGCCCAGGCAAAAACAATTCTGTTCACCTAAACTTTTAATTTATTTAGTTACTAGTATTTATTTAGTTACTAGTATTTTATTTAGTTACTAGTATTTATTTAGTTACTAGTAATCAAGCCCGCTGCAGGTAAAATACAGCGGGCGCTAGGCATGGGAGCCCCCGGCAGTACACAGCTACTATTGCCTTTAATATTGTTCTAATACGGGAAGGGGTGGGTGGGGACATAATCTTCACTGAGGCTTATAGCCTGGTGGCTACAGCTGGAGTAGTTGGGGGGTGGATGTTACTGAAGGCCTCAGCCATAGGCCCAGTGGAACAGCTCTGCCTTACAGGACCTGAAGAACTGTCCTAAGCCCCACAACCCCACAGGGCCCTGATCTCTTGTGGCAGAGCATTCTACCAGGCTGGAGGCCAATTTGACCTCCCAATTTGAGTCCAGTTCCCTAGGGTCAAGGATCTTAAGTACATTCTGATCACTAGATCTCAACTCTCTCTGGGGACATATTAATTAAGGGGTTGATGTTTTACCTCCATGCTAATAGTGTGTGACCTATAAATTCTCTAAAGGAAGAAATAAGATATACCTTACTTCAGAATGGATCCCTGATGTACTGTAGACTCCAGTCCACTGTGTGCCAATGAGAGAGAGCAGAACAAACAAGGTTTAACCACACAAGAATCCTTAAAGCAGCCTACCTTCTTTTTCTGCAAGATCTTATGGGAGGGTGACCATTTGAATCGCAGTGACCCAGAGGTAAAAGATATATATGTCATTCTTGCGTTCTTTTCTGTATGCTTATACTAAGGAGATTGTTATCTCCTTTGTAATCAAAGCTTCTGAACCAGATCAGACCATTGGGCAGTGTTGTAGCCAGATCCTGACCGGCTTACCTAGAGAAGGCTTCAGCCTGGGATTTCCTGTAACACAAACTGTAACGCTAAACAGTGCCCTTCCCCAGAATTTGCAGAGCAAACTACAGTTCTGTCTTTCCTCTGGTTCCTCCTCCACATTATTTTAATCTTTACCTCTTCAATAGGTTCTTCTTGTCAGATACTCCTTCTTTTCACTTTGTGTTTACTTGAATCCATACTCAAATATACACACAAGCAAAGCTGCACACACACTGTTCCCAGAGATGCTGTGTGCAATAGTATTCAGTTCTTTAGCACCTCCCAAAATGTCCTGTCTGATGCATCCAGGAATTGTAATTCATCTGCTGCAAAGGTGTATCATGTCCCTATTTGTGTGTATCATGTCCCAGATCCCCAGACATCTTTCTCCTTACGTCCTTTCTGCTTATGAGTGAATCTCTCTCCCTTTCTTTCTTTCTGTATTTAAATCAATTAGATATTATTTTGCTTCCTAATCAATTAGATATTATTTGCTTCTTTTGCCTGGCAACCTTTCTCTGTCTTACCTGTTAGATTTCATCCTCACACTGTTGACAAGTAAATAATACCTTGAATAAAACTTGGTTGGTCTTAAAGGTGCCACTGTCAGCGTTAGGAAGCTAAGCAGGGTTGGGCCTGCTTAGCACTTGGGTAGGAGACCCCGGAGGAAGTCAGGGTTGCTAAGCAGTTGCAGGGGGTAGCAAACCTCCTTTCTTGGACTCTTGCCTTGAAAACTCTGTGGGGTCACCATAAGTCAGCTGTGACGTAACAGCACTTTCCACTTGGCTGGTTGAAATGTGACAGTGAGTTCTGTAGGCATTATGCAAGAAGTCCTCCCATTTTGTCATAAGTCTGTAATAGTGGATGGTGCTATTTTGAGACCCTGGCAGAAAAAGTGATGCTTATAAACTTCCCTTATGCCCTGTTTATCTCGTTTCCTTGCTTCTCTTTCACCTGTTTCTAATCAGACATTTGGGCAGTTAATGATTAATTCAGGGGTATTTGCAGAGAAATTTTACTGTGTGAATTCACCATGTTAGGGTTGCCAGCGGTGGGTTACAAAGTCTATGAGGATTTGAGGGTGGGCAGATTTTGGGGGGTGGGAGCCTACCATAGAGTCCACCCTCCAAATGAGGCATTTCCTCCAGGGGAATTGGATATTGTTAGTAATTCCAGGAGATCCCCACGTCTCACATGGAGGCTGGCAAAATTAGTGTAGGTGCCTATAGCTCAGTCTTCTACTGCAGCCTTGCTGCCACCTCCCAAGGCAACTGGTGAGTTTACTTCTGATCTTGAAATTCCACTAACGGAAAACCAGGGTCAACCTGGTGAGGATGGAAGGACTGCAAAGGAGACAAGATAGATGTGAAGAAGTTGAAGCAGCCACTCCCGTCTGCCTGTTGTCCTCTGCGGGTGCCTTTCTCCGAGTCTTTGCATTACTCTTGTGCAATAAAGGAGGTTTGGGAGCTGGATATATTTGTCATATGATCCGTAGCACCTCCTTAAGAGAATAAATGGATGGCACCCTTCCAAAGGAGCAGAATTCTGTTTTCTTATCGCCATCGAAATCAGAGTGTACTCCTGTCATCATTAGACACTAAAGATGGTTATTAAACCAAAAATGCCTGTGTGCAGCCAGCAACATGTTTCTTGCCGATATTTTGTGTGCAGAAGACTTGGCTACAGAGTTATATCCCCCCCTTGCAGTGTGTAGCTCTATTCCCCTTGATGTAGTGCTATAAAAGGGCAGCAACATGTGAAAAGGAATTGAATTACTAAGTGTGGGTGGAAGAAAGAACAGCTGCATGTAAGCCTCTGTTACAGGAGCTAGAGTCAGGTTGGGTGGTGTACAGCCTTCCTGCCAAAGGCTAGCAGAGTCACAATGGACACTTTTCCTTGGGCACATCGAGCAGTCCGTTTCTTGGGAACTTAATTGTGTTTCGGAAGTGTCTGTTCGGCTGATAAATTGACAGTCTCTTTTCCCCCTGCTGGCACCTTAACCTTTTTTTTGGAGAGGGGGAATCACCACCCCAAAGATTCTTCCTTCCTTCCTCCCTCCCTCCCTCCAGTGGAAGCTTCAAGCAGACAGTCCCCCCCCCCCCATGCTTCCTTTGTTGCTAATATACCCTCAAGGCTATTGGGTTATTTATTTTTGTGCAAAAAAACCCCCTACTGTTAAGTACTTCTGAGCTTTATTTAATTCCTTTTAAAAATTGCATTACATTATGGGTTTAGTTCTGTAACTTTGGTACAGAATATAAATATCTATTATGGCTTAGCTTGAAGTTATGTTTGACAATCTGTCTTGTTAAAGTGGGTTCCAATGGAACTACGAAACAGAGGAGGGGGAAAAGGCCTTGATTTGTCATCCCATTTTAGTAAACGTGACCAATGTGAATTTTGCTCCTCTTCCCAGTTCTTTTTGACTTATTGATGTTTTATGCTTCCTAAGCATACAATCAGACAAGAGATCAAGGAGGCTTAGGAAGTCAACATCGGCTGTTTTGAGCGTGCGTCCCAGTAAAGATGCTAGTGCCATATGCTGCTTTGATTTTGTTGTTCACAATTTCTCCCCCCAATGGAAATAAGCTATAAGCTATGCAGGAGTCTTGGAACACAGGCACGACACAATTTGCAAACAGCTTATCATATGTCATCAGTGGGAATGCTTAATTCTAAATGGTTGTGGGAATCTGGTCCTGACATTCATTCAAAATTGATTCCTTTATACTTACTAGTGATTTCTTTATGCGTATTCATGCATGTTGAAATTCCTCCCCCCCCCCAATCACTGGCAGCCTTCAAGCTATGGCTTTAGATGCTTTAGACCAGGGGTAGTCAACCTGTGGTCCTCCAGATGTTCATGGACTACAATTCCCATGAGCCCCTGCCAGCAAACACTCATGGGAATTGTAGTCCATGAACATCTGGAGGACCGCAGGTTGACTACCTCTGCTTTAGACTGATTCTGCATTGAGCAGGGGATTGCACTAGATAGCCATATGTGGACCCTTCCAACTCTTATGACTTTGTTTAAAGCTCTCGATGTGAGTTCTGAAATTCGTCAAAAGATACAAACCCTGTAATAAATTTGTTATGTGTGCGCATGTGCATAAACTCAATGTCCTTCCCCTAGTTTTCAAGAAACGCTTACCACTGCTGCACTAGCCGTTGTTCCTTCTTGAAGGTGTAATAGCCATGGGTCAAAATTATTCCTCTCGACAAAGAGGTTTTCAAGGCAGATTGGTGGTGGTGTACCTGACTGTGGCCTCCATCCTTCCCTTTGGTGGCATTTAGGGTGTTGTAGCTGGAGATCGCTTTTCTATCTGTGGCGTCAGGAGGTTTGCTGGCAGGAAGGAGGGCTCTGAAGTGGATTCAGCATATGAGCCTTGAAGTGAGCTGTTAGTATCTACCAGAGAAGGAATCTCGAGGGGAGGGAATTTCACTAGGTCAGGAAATTTCCTTAAGAGTATCCTAGCCCATGGTTCAACACCCTTTTAAAGAGCCAAGCAGTGTCTAAGTTCAGAGCAAGAAATCCCCCAAGGAGCCATTGTAAGAAAGCTCATCTGTATTCCTGAAAATACTCTTTCACTTTAGATATTTATTAATTTATAAATAAATTATTATTAATAATAACCCATAAAGTGTCCACAACTGAAACGCTAGTATTTGTAAGTCCTTTGCTTTGACTCAGATTCTTGGTTTCATATGTGCTGAGTGTCCGAATTGGATTGTCTTGATGTTGCCATTCAGTGTCCATTTCAAACTCCTACTTGAGCAGCCTTGCGTCCATGGAGCTGCTGTTTGTAGGGTTGTGCCTTTCCTTTGAGTTGTGGGTGCCGGTGCTGTATGCCAGGGATGCTGTACAGGAACAAGCCCTAAGACGGATCACTTTTGAATTTTACAGGCACAACTAGGGTGGGGGTGGGGGAATAAAAAAGATTTGTTGTAAATAGAAGTCTGATAAGTATAGAAGTTTAGTAAGTGTAGATATAGGTATTGGAGTATTATTGTGATGACAGGTAAATCACTGGTTTTAAACTGCCTGAAATTGAAATAATGAATTCTACCTATTGCACGATCCAGATCTGCTGGGTTAGCCTGCCTCAGGATAGAACAATCACAGGTCCTGCCCAAATCAGATAGCCTTTCCTGTTTCATCATATTTAAGAACACAAGAGCCCATTTAGTCCTACATCCTTGTGCCTTACACAGCAGCCAACCAGTTTCTCTGGAGGGCCAACGACAGAGCTTAGAGCCCAAGCCCTTCCCTTGATGTTGCATCCTGTCACTGGTACAGTGTCTCCTGAGATACAGCCTCAAACTTAAGAGTTTCTATTTAGCTGTACCCCTAGATTAGAATTTTCTTAAACTTCCTGTTACCAATTTACATTGGTTTGTTGGTGAAAACTATTTCTGCCCTATCTTTCAACAGGGTTTTCCAATGCAGGAAATCATTGAAATCAGTTTTGGAAGTTAGGCTGCCCATTTTGGGTTGGAAAGTACCTGGAGATTTTGTGGATGGAGCCTGGGGAGGGCAGGTTCTGGGGACAGAAGGGGACGGACTCTGTCACCTGGAGACTAGGCCCGGCTTAAGGATTGGCAGGGTCCATAGCGCCAGAACCAGTTTAAGAATTCATGGGACACTCTTACTTGTGCTGCATTGAGTAACAGCTGGGGGGGGGGAGATAGTTGGAGCTTTGGAAGCAACTGATAGCTTTGCTTTGCTGAAAATGTTTCTCGATGCGATATCTAAGGGGACCGTCACACGTACATGGCTTGTGATCCACACACATGCCCAATGAGTGATGCATGTGCTCGGTTACTAACAGAGCATGCATATTATCCTTTTTTTCTTATTGTTCACAAGCCACATAAATATGAAGAGCCCCCCCTCCCCAAGCAATCACAATGTGAAGGCCCCCTAACTGTACAGCCCTGCGGGGGCCGTGCAACCATGGGGCCCATTGCACAAGCTACATGTGCTACTAGGATACATGGCTTCTGCCAGGGTCCAGTTGTAATTGTGGGCGATCCGGAAGAGCTGCCAGGTTAATCAGCTGAAAGATGAACACGTTTATGGCGGAGTCCTGCCTCGTCTCAGTTGAAATTAGCGTCTGAGTGTGTTGTGATTCCAGCCATAGCAGAAGGTGAGCACAAGGCATTGGATGTGGAATTACCAGCAAAGCATCTTGGGAGTTCTGGGAAACTGTGTACCTGCTTCATTACTGGAACTTGCAATACTTTATGAGCCATCCTGGCCTTAGGTTCCCTTAGACTAATCTGTAACCTGATATGCAGAGCAGAGTCTTCCAGGCTGGCGTGAAAACTGGAGTCCTAGGCATAGCAGCCATTTGCTTGGATATTTAAATCTCTTTCTGAATTCGATTTGCAGCAGTTTAGGAAGATATAATTGATGTTCATGCCTCTTCAGTCCCTTATTAAATGGGCTGGTATTTGTTGTATATAAATTATCACCCCTTGTAAATTTGAAAATTAAATCATTTCAAATGCCATTAATGATGTGCTGTAAATGCCGGGTCACAATATAAAATGGAATAGTAATGTCTTAATGTGTGCTGGTTTTGGAAGCAATCTTGCAGGCGCTTGTGTAATTAACACCAAATGGGAACATTTCCATAAGAGTTAAGCTGTTGCATACAGTTAAATCTCTGTATAATTTCCCCCCCCCCCCCAAAATGAAGTATCTATGGTCAGTCTGCTTGCTTTATTACCTAGCATGCATCATTAAGGCATGAAGCAGTTTTGTTGGGTTTCATCCAATTTATCTTGCCGGAGCTATTCTAGCCTTTCTTCAGTTCCTTTTGGTGGCTTAAACATATTTAATAACAGGCTCTCGGGATCCTTTTTGCACTTTTCAAAGACAGTTGGGCACCTAAGAAACTGCATTTCCCAGGCTTCTGGGATGCTGCTCTAAGACCGTTTACACACTGGAGGTTTCATGCCGAGCTGCAGGCTGGAGTTTTAGTTGTGGCAGGTTGCCCCACCTCTTCCTGCACCCACACGGGGGAACATTTGGCCTGGTGCACCTCACCTGCCCCCGATTTGTGCTCCTGCACAGGAGCTGGGGCAGTGAAGTTCCCAGTGTGGAAACAGTCTAAGAGGGTGCATGTCGGGAAATCTCCTGGAAAGAGGGAGACTTCCTCCCTTCCTGATGTCATCAGTGAAGTCAGCTCATCTGTCTTGAAGAACAATTCAAGCTACAGAAGAGTTTTCAGGTCAAATATTCACCTTGAGTTGGAAGCGCTAGCAAACCTCCAGAGTTCATAATCTTAAACTAGTCATTATAAACATCAGCAGCATGTCCAGAACAAGAAAGCAAGTCAAAAAGACAGTGTGTGCAATTAAAAACAACAACTGCGATTAAGTCAACAAAACAAGTGCTTTAGACCAAAGTATAAATGTCTTGTTTCTGCCTGCTTGGCTGTTCTACTAGCAGCATGGTTATAAACATATGCAAGTATGGAGTAAATAACTTACAGTGATTACAGCATTGCTCCTTCTAGCTCTTTCCTGGCTGCTGTGACTTGGCCAAGGCTCACTAGGGTAGGAAAAAAATCATTTCCAACAGCTCAGGCTCAACTGGGGGATTGAACCTGGGGCCTTCTGCATACCAAGAATGTGCTGTACCACTATAGAAATTAAATGGAGGACTTTCTTGTAGCAGTTTAAAGCTTATATCAGAAAATCAGGAGGGTGCTATTTGCTGGAGTTATTAAGACTGCTTTTTTCAACCATTTGCCCGTGGAGGAACCCCTGGAATATATTTCAGGCTTTGGGGAACCCCGGAGGTCGTGACATGGCCCTTCAGAGAGATGGGCACATGAGTAAGATGCGGGAGCCAGCCAGCCAACCAATCAATCGATCATTTACTGTTTCAGTTGTGGAGAAAGAAACTAGACTTATAGAGCAGCAGGGCCCCAGTGAGGCCTAGTGATGTCATCATTCATTGGAACTTGTGGGAAAGTCCACCTAACCCCTGGGGAGCTCTTGCGTGACCCCAGGGTTCCCCAGGAACCCCTAATGAGAATCCCTGGGTTATGATCCTCCTGATTGTTCTTCACAGAGGAAGGCACTCGTACAGTTTGATTTCAGTAGCAGACATGCTAGCAGCAGAATATGTGGAACAGGGCTTGGTCTTTCCGTTTTTGGGATCCAAGAGTGGAGCATTTATGGAATGAGTCTTTCCTGTCTTCTATTATTGTCCCCCCCCCTCCTCTGTTTTTTGTGAGTTGGGAGAATCTTGGGAATAGTGTAGGTATCGGCCGTTGAGCTTGAGAAAAAAACACTGCAACAATCTCAGATCCCTACTTGGACTTGAGCGTGCAAAGCAGATACTCTACCCCTGAAACACTGCTCCAAAGAAAGCATTATTAGCTTTGGCATTAACTTCTGGAGAAGTTGCCGTCAGTTCACATCATCTTAAGCTTTGGAGAACCCTGTGAAAGTGCATCTTTTTAAGCTTTGCCTTCAGGAGTTTAAGGTATTGAGTGTGATCTTAAAATTATCCTTTTGATTTATCTTTGTTTGTAGGTATCATGGCTTGTGTTGTCTTCATTGGTCAGTGTTTTAAGCCACCTGGAGGATAGGATAAGAAACAATGGAAATGTGTCCATGAAGTTAACAAATGCAGAGAAGTGGGCAAGACGCAGAATACAACTTGGAGATGGACTTTCTGTGCACTGTTTTCTGCATCAGCTGAAGTGTTTGCTTTGCCCTTGATTCGCCACAACAGCGCTTGTTTTGAGCAGCCTGAATAAGCCCAGCTGTAGCTGCTCCTTCACCCTACAACTGCAGCCATTTGAGTTGGGTGAACTGGTTCTGAATCTGCTTGGAGATTTCAAAAAGAATCTACAAGGGCCAGCTGCTTAAGAGCCCCTCCTCCCCCAGTACGTTGTAATGTTTGGTGGATTGTGTCCTAAGAACGCAATCCAATCCATCCATGTCCAAACTGTAATCCTCTCCAGAGTGGAAGAAACAGGCTGACGTAAATGGGAAGACATCTGGCATCCCATCCCAGTCCAAATATTTGTGTTGTGTATCGGCTCTCAATACCAGTATAAATATCATGCCCCAGAATACTATTTAGTTGGCCTTTTTCCAGTGGAGGAAGCTGGTTTAATTCGGCAGGAGGAAAGCAATCTCCCCCCCCCCCCCCCCGACAAGTTGATATTTTTCATTTTGAGGCGATCCTGTTACTTGGGTTTTGTGGCCAAGGTTTTGGGTTGTGTGCTCACTTAGCTCATGATGAAGCTTAATTTTACACACAAAGCGTGATTCTTGCCGCAGATTGCTTCTGAACTCGGCTTGTATTTCATTGTGACAGTTCAGCATATCGGCAGTTTTACATCGCTATTAAGGCTTCAGGAAACTAAAGCTGGAAATGGTAACAAGTAACTTGATGTCCTAAATGTTTTTTTTTTAATTTACAGTATTAAACACCTCAGAGAAAATTTATTTCCAGAGAGGAAAGTGAAAATGTGTCTTTACTGACAGTACAGTATACTAGATTGCAGATCTGCCTTTGTCAGGTATTTCTGTAGGCTTTTGCACAATAAAATATTAAATGAGAGGTCAGCAACTAGAAACCATTGGAGGTTCCCTTTTGTCAGCATCTCTAAGAGTCATTGATACATCTGTCTTCCATGAATTTGTCTAATCTGCTTTCAAATCCATCTAGGCTAATGGCCCTGCCTGCATCTTGTTGCATAAATTAATGGTGCTTTCCTAACTCCTATTAGTTTCCTGACTCCTGTTTGTGATCCATTTCATCGGGTGACCCTGACTTCTCATATTATGGGACGCGGAGTTGGGGGAATGCCTAATTTTATAGATTTCTGTTGTCTCTTCTTGCCTTCTCATGTGATTTTTGTCTAGGATTATATAGTGTTTGGTCTCATCATTTTCTCCATAAGTAATTGTTTGGGTTGATCTTTTCCGAGTGTAACTAAAGTAGTTCTTTGGAGCATGGCTCAGTCTATACACTGTCTAAATCTGTCAAACTGTGTTGGCCTTAAAGGTGCCCCTGGTCTCCAACTTTATTCTTCTGCATTAATGCATAAGCACTATTATTTTCTCATTCTTTTACCTGCCAGGAAATATTTGTCTGGTAAGAAAAGAGAAAATTTGGAGAGATGGGATGGAAATTGTATCTTGCACACCCAGAGAATTCTCAAGAGTATATAGGAGTCCCCTTTTCCATGCTGATATTAAGCATGTTTACTCAGATGCAAGTCACATTGGTTACAGTGCAGCTGACTTCCAGGTACTAATTCTTAAGACTGCAGCCTGACATACATTTTTATGACAATAGTTGCTTAATGCATTAAACTGTAGTATTACCTCCCAAGAGCAGCAAAAAAATCTATTTAAGTCAATGTCAGGATGTCTGTTTGATGCATTTCAGCGCATCTCTGAGGGGAGAATCATGCTGATCTAAGTAATATTATGTTCAGTAACATTGCTTCAAGAAAGAGATTGCAGCATTCCGTCGTCGTGCTATTGACATTGTTGTTTTAATATATGTAGATCGCATTCCTACTGCTTCATTATGTTATGTGTCAGTGTTCAAAAGCTCTTACAGTACAATATTTCCTAAGCATTTCAGCTAGAATCCGATATCTATAGTGGTTTCAAAACAACATTTCCTTTCCTCCCCCTCAATTATAAATAGTTGTTAAAAACCACTTTGCAGATTATTAAAAAGCATATCAATTATTAAAATATTTATTGATGGCATTTCCCTAAGTTATAGGCTCTGGATTTATACTTTATGAATTGAACCCCACTGTATGAACTATAAATATCACAGGATTACAATCCAGTGCAAAAATATCCTGCATAAATGGACTCCTCTAACAGTTGACAGAAGTGCTTTCATTCTTCCCTACCTGTCCTCCCTTTTAGACTGTGCTGACCTGTTCAAGCAGGACTCTGACAAGGTAGCATAGGAATCTTCCATAACCTTTTAACTGGTGCTGTTTGCAGAGCTACCCTCAAAAGATAATCCAGAAAATTCCATTTGTGTAAATTGTAGCTACTTGGACAATATATGTATGCTGTGCTCATGTAGCAGCAATCTTGAAGCAATTGCTCTGGCTTCTATTAGCTTTTGAGTTCAGTTCACAGTGCTGGTTCTGATCTTTGAATCCCTTCCTGACCTAAAATGTACGTAGCTAAAAGATTAGCTTTTGCTGAAGCAATCTCTGTGTCACTCATACTCAACAGCAGTTTCTCCTTTTGGTCTGGCACATACCCACACACATTCTACCTCTGCTTGTTCCATGGCCTGCTTGTTTGCTGTTTGTTCGTTTGCATGGATTTGTTTCCTGGCAGTATCAGAAACCATCTTGCGGCGGGTTATAGTCATAAAAACCCCATATAAAAAGTAAAACAGTATAAAAAACCCACAATAAGACCCTATGGAGGGCATAAGGCAATAGGTGGTCCCTCAGATATGTGGGCCCCAGGCTGCAAAGGGCCTTGAAGGTTAAAACCAAAACCTTGAACTTGATCCAGGCCACAACTGGCAACTAATGCCAACTGCCTTAGCACTGGCTGGATACAGGCCCTCCAAGGTGTTCCACTGAGGACCTAGCAGCTGCATTTTGGGTCAAGGACAAGGGAAGGCCCCCGTAGAGCAAGTAACAGAAGTTAGTTCTGGAGGTGACTGTTGCATGGATCACTGCGGCTAGGTATTCTGAGGGCAAGTAGGACACTAGCAGCCTTACCCGGAGTAGGTGGGAAAATGCTAGGCGGGCTACTTTCATGACCTCCACCTTCATTGAAAGGGAGGTGTCGAGGATCACACCCAGATTTCTGGCAAAGGGCGAGATGTTAAGCTGCACCCTGCCCATGGATGATCTGCCCCCATCCTCCCCAGCCACAGGACCTCTGTCTTGAAGGAACATCTACATTGAAGGACTTCTATAAGGCCTGCAACATCATTTTCTCTCAGGCCTAACTATGTGACATGGAGTTCCTGGGTTCCTGGGTCAATAGACATTCTGTGGAGGGGTTCCGTCCCTGAAAAAACTAAGTTCTGGATGCAGAAGAATTCCAAGACCATGTCTGTCAACAGGATCTGGAGACTGATCAAGGAACCAGACCCTGGAGAGCTTTCTTGTGCGATTTTTAAGCTGAAAATATCTAGTAGATGATTACATAGATAAACAATATCTTATGTTTAAAAATCTCACAAGATATCTAGTATATAGTTAAGCTAATGTTTGATTCTTTAACAGTGTGTTGATTGTTTAAAACTTATTTTCCCTATGGCCATATTCATAAACTGCTTTGGGCTTAACTGGCAAGTCAGGATTGGATCCAGGGTTGGGTCTAGACTAAAAATTCCTTCAGCAGAACTGAATGTTCACATCTTCTCCTTTCCCCTGCGAGCCACTAATCATCTTGCCCACTGTAAATAAATCTTTCTTTGTGAATAGTGCAAGAGCTTTGTCATAGTTCACCCTGCTCTAGTGGCTCCTGTTTATTTCAAAGAGACTTTTGCAGGAAATTGCTCCTTGATCTATGCTCCAGAGCAAACAGGTATCACGAATGCATCTCTGGATTCTCCATGTGTAACCAAAGCCATAGTCCAGCCTTACAGATTAACCCATTCGTTCCTGATTTGACAGGGCGAAAGAACCATTTAGCCTAATGGACGGGTCAGCTTAATACTAAAGTAAAACTTCAGTTGATTAATCACTGAGGTTCAGTCTTAATCTGTCTGCAAGTTAAGAGCCCTCTTGTTGATCTGTTTGCTTCTGGTGTGTTGGAGTAAAAGAGGATATTGAAGATATTAGAAGGAACGGGGGAGGAAATGTAGGTCCCATGCATTAAATTGTAAACGAGATTTTGGTGATTACATAAATGGTCAGATGCAAGCACACAATCACTCAGCACCTTTATGTACATTCGTTTCCTACGGCTCCGAACAATGTTGTGTATTTTATGCGTAGGCTTTTGTTTTGCTTGTCTGCCCAGAGTCGGGTTGTTGATTTTCTGCAAAAGCAAGCATGACAAATTTTATTAAATATCCAATCTGCTGTTTGTTTTGTTCCTATATCTCATATAAAAGATCAACATCAAGGAGCTATGACATAGCATTGGAAAAAAATGGGCTCTGGTTCACAAAAGCCATGCTGAAATATGCTTTTGCAAGTTTTCCAGGTGCCATAAGTACTTGTCTGTTCATCCAACAATGAACACATTTTCCCTTGGCCCGGTATGTTGTACCCTTCATTCGTACTGCCAGCATTAAGCATCCTGGATTTCATTTCATCTCTTTCCTTTTAGAATGACAAAGCAGACCAGATTATTTAGCTCCTGTACCAAATGTGTATTGGCACTCACAAAATGGGTTTTTAATAGTCTATCCAGAAGATTTTTCTCTCTTCTCCCCACTTTGCTTGTTCAAACATTAAATTTTTGCTGAAGAGAAAACGTTGAAATCCTGACTACAGTAAAATCAGTATGGATCTTGTAATTCATTTTGAATGGGATCCAGTATGCTACTACATGCATAATGGTCACTGGATTTCTTAATGCACATAGCAAATTTCCTTCTTTGGAAGTAGAGAGAGAAGCTTTGCTACCTGCTTTTTTTAAAGGAATAAAGGTGGCAGTTCACAAATCACTTAGAGTTGGTACAGCTATTCCAGTGTGAATGTTTATTTTACAACATTTATACCCTGCCTTTCTGCTGTTGTAGGAACCACTGAAGCAAGAAGCAAATTAAAAACATACGTAGTAAAATCGCATCTTAAAAAACATGAAAACCAACAAAAACAGATAATTAAACCAAAGCTAAAACACAAATAAAAGCATAAAGACATCGGGTGGGAAGGCGGGATGACTGAGGGGATGCCAAACAAAACAAAAACAGTCATAACCCACTGGCAGAAGGTGACAACAGAACGAGACAGATGAATCTCCCCAGGAACAGTTGCAGAGTTTTTATGTAATGGCTGAGAAGCCCTCTTCTCATTAATAGTAATAATAGTATGTTGTAAATCACTATTAATTCATGGCAACCCCAGAAGCTTGTCATTTTCAAGGCAAGAGATTAGCAGAGGTGGCTCACTATTACCCTTCTCTGGGTAGTAACCATGATCTTTCAGTGATCTCCCATCCAAGTAGTAACAGTGGCCAGGTCCTGTTTAGCTTCCAAACTGATGCAAACGCTCAAACAATGGTTCACAATGGTCTTTTTCAGGTTGACAAATCTCAAGAGGCCCCAGAAGCAGAAGATGACTGTAATGGCTAGCTAGTTTCCTAAAGGAGGAGACACTCCTTCAAGTATTTGGGTCCCAAACCATATGGACAACACCTGCCCCTTGCATTGTGCCCAGAAACAGCTCGGGAGCCTGTGTAAATAGGCCAAAATGGGAATGAACGGGACTTTCGGCAAGTTGCGGATTGAATACTAATATAATGCTGCCATTCTGTTTTGGTGGATTTTACTTTAAATCGTGATTGTGGCTAATATATAAATGGTTTAGCTTGAATGTATTATACAGGTGATGCTAGTCTTAGTTAGGCAAGATTGCTGTAGCTTGTGTGCCTATGAGTGTATCCAAGTCCCCTGTGCAGGTAATAAATGTAAGGTTAAGACCCTAAGTTTGCCCAGGTTCCAGCAATGGCCATTCAAGACTATCTGTAGGGCACACAGACAGTAATCTCTTTCTGCACTCCCAGTAACTCAGAGACAATGTCTTAAATCACAGGGGTTTCATTTAGCTGACATAGGTCTACCCATAACTGTTAGTAGGCCTTCAAATAATTTATCCTGTCTTCTTTGAAAGCCACTGAAAATACTGGCCACCACCTTGTCCTCTGGTGGCAGGTTCCATAAGTTAATATTCCATTGTATCATGAGATATTCTCTCTTTTTTTCTTTGTCCTGATACTAGACCATTTCACGGGTATTCCTAAGCAGGAGTCAGAAGGCATTTGGTGTGCCAAAAAGAGAGCCTCAGGCAGGTGTGAATCATTATCAGAAGCCCCTCTGTGTGCAGGAACTTAGATGATGCTCTGTCTGTGGTACATCTTAGAAGAACTTCTCAGCAGCAGAACAAGCTCCTGATAGCATGTTAGGAATTTCCTTGTTTCGGCGATCTCAAAAATAATTTACCGTTTTTAAAGAAGGCCTCTCTTGAGAAAGATGAAATCCGTTATTTCATTTATTCTGCTACTAACTTTGGCATGCTGCCGGGTGCCTTTACATGCCATGCATATTTATGCATGCAGCTGGGAGATAGTGAGTGCTCCTAGTTTCCTTTTAAAGCCTGACTCGGTATAACTTGACTAAAATCTGTGGTCACATATTCTAGAACAGTGGTCCCCAACCTTTTCATCACCGGGGACCAGGCAACACTTGACAATTTTACTGAGGCCGGGGGGGGGGTAGTCTTTTGCCGATGGCAGAGTGGCAGGGCAGCCCCCGAAGCAGCAGCCGGGGAGGAGGACGAGGAGGAGCCGATTGTACCTTTTTGATATTAGCAGAAGAAAGTGTTTATTTCTGTAGTAGTGTACCTATTATTTACAGAATCACCATCAGTATTTCCCATTTTGATAGCCAACAGTCATTCCTATGAGACATTTAATACTAATATAGTCTCATTTTTTCTGGCCACTGTCCTAAGGATCAAACTAGATGTTATAGTGGCCACCGGTTCAACCACATGGTCACCGATGCCATTTTAGAGGAGGACTTAGCCATTCAGAAATTGCCATTAGGGCCTTCAACATGTTGGCAGCCTGCAATCTTGCCATCCTCCCAGACATGCCTTTTCACATGACAGAATAGCTGTGAGGAGACACGTTTTGTGACTTGAAAAGGTGTGGGAGCAGAGGGGACAGGAGTGCAGGATGCCACTGTGCTGCAGACCTGGTCAGATTCTGGCTCTCATAGCAACTTCTAGATGGCCAATTCTCTAAAATGTCAGAGGACATGGGGTGGATATGGGACAGCTGAACATTTGCTGCAGAAGGCACTGGCTCTTCCTGGCATGGGCTGTACGTCCACAATCAAAAGTGTTGTAGCACAAAAATATGTCGTCAAGTAGATTAAAAAACAAACAAACCTGAAATGTATTTATGTTCGTATCTATTAACTGCCACTCCTGGACCCTGCCGGCTTGTGGCGATTTAAAATAAAATCTTTAAAACCCACATGAAATACATGAATAATACAATACAACGCAATACTGACCGCAAAAACCAATCTATAAACCTCTCCCCTCCTGCCCATGCTAGTAGATTAGCAGTTTGCTATGCTGGTTTAATGCCACATTTTCTAAGGAGCTGATGAATAGTACATAAATAAAAAATATGCAAATGACGGGTGTTGATTTTCAGTCTTTTGTCAGCTGAGAATGAGCTGACAAAGAATTTTATAAGCTTGAAATTGGTAAATGTCAGGTTTGGGGGACTAACCTTTTGTGGATGTGCCCTTTATTTCATGGGCATACTTCCGTCCCCTTCCTTGATGAAATGGAGGAGGGCCAGATTGGACTCTGTGAGGTATGCTTGGACATGCATTCCCCGTTATGAGCTGGCATCTGCACTGGTGTGGGAATCATGGTTGCGTTGTTTAGTATGTGGGTCATTAAACATGCACGTCTATGTGGGGCACGAGTAAACCCTTCCATTTTTAACTGTCCCATTACTTTTGTGCCACTTAGTCCATTCTGGAAATGGGTAAATACAGCAGGGAAATGAACAACGATTGTAATAAATTGTTGTCATGTCACATGGCTTCCACTCTATTTATTTTCTAATTCAAAAAGGTAATTACTAGCTGGGTAAATAAGCTCTTGTTGTACTGATAAAATGGGTTTCGCAATCGATCATTCTGGCAAAAATCTGAACCAAGAGATTTGGGTTAATGTAATATTTGTGCACCTCTGCTCTATGCACGCTGACTTGAAAATTCCTCCGTTGAGTTATATGAAGCTATTAATCACAAGTAAACGTGGAATAACTTGCACTCCCGCCTGTGAATGCTTGTGAGCATCCCATTGAACTCCGTGACACTTATTTTTCAGGTCATGCTGGAGAAAATTTTGGTGGTACAGTTATTGATATTGTCAACTAGAACCAAATCAGGAATGTTAGCCACTCCAGCAACCAAACATGGAGCTGTTTGGTCTTCTTCTAACGATCTCAAGGGTGGTATTGATAACAAGTCAGCATGTCACAAAAAATGCCATCCTAAACATGGAAATTGCAACCAAGATATGCAGGTGGGGTACTGGTTCATACAGTACCTTTCCCCAAGGGAGTCGTTGGACTTGGGGGTGGTTAGTAGGGATTATATAGAGCTAGCTCACCTGTGTGACCCTTTGCTCAGGTAATTTAACAGTCTCTTCTTCTGCCTGTAAAATCACACTTATTACAGTAAGATTTGTACTAGGATTGCCGCCCCCCAGCCACCAGCTCCAGGTTTAGGAGCTCCTGGAGATTTGGGGGTGGAGCCTGGGAGAGGCAGAGACATCAGCGGGGTACAGTACCATAGATTCCATTCCCCAAAGCATCCACTTTCTCCATGGAAACTGATCTGTGATTCTGGGAGATGTCCAGGTATCACCCGAAGGCTAGCATCCCTAATTTGTACCCAAGATTGTAAACCTAAGATTCGTTATTGACAAATGTGAGTATTAATGTGACTGACTGCGGCTGCGTTAAAATGTGCATTGAAAATCCAGTGCTCACCAATGTGGTTTCTTCACTTTGCACATTTCTGACACTGTCACCTTAAGCAGAACTACACCTTTCTAACCCCACTGACTTCACAGCAGTTCGAAGGGTGACCGAAGCGCTCAGGAGGGTATTCAAAACCCTGTAAGCAGGGTCGAGTTGGTTCAACGCATCTCAAAAGTATTCACAAGGCAAAGAGTTCCCACGTCACTATATTTATGGACAGGATAGACTGCCACGTTTCCCACCTGAACCCCAAGAGATTCAAGTGGATGTTGTGTGTTGTCATTTGACGTTTGAGCTCTAATGCAGAGAAAGGCTTCCCCAGGTAGTAAGACAGGCAGCGATAGCTTTTATTTTCCTGGCTGTTGGTATTCTGTCCCCTTTTATCCGCCAGCATGGCAGTCGCTTTGTTTCCTCTCTTAGCAGCATGAGCTGGGGTGTCATAATATCCCAAATGAAACGTACCAGAAAAATGAAATAAATTAGAGTCAAGCCAGCAGAGTAATTGAAGAATAAAACTGAATTTTAAACAACAATAGACTACATTATGGGGCTACATTATGGATTGACTGCTGTGCAGCAACATGTGCCAGAGATACGGAGCACCATGTGATCTCACTGTCGTCTGCAACATTCCTTGGATTGCTTGCTAAGTGGTAATAATGAGTGGGGAAATAGCTTGCTCTGCGAGAGAGCAATATGGCACAGCAGCAGCACAAGAACTGCCACATGGGTCGCACTGTGGGTTTCATAATACTCGCTCCAAAGCACATTTCAAGTGCTTTGCATACATTTCCTGAGCCTGGAGAAGATGTTTAAAACAGTATGGTGTCGTGATTAAGAGTATTGAACTAGTAATCAGGAAAGGCCGCAGGTTCGAACCCTCAACCGTGCCATGGAAGCTCACCGGGTAACCTTGGGCCAGGCACGCTCATTCCACCTGATCTGGTTGTGTGGATAAAATGGACAGGAGAACAATGCTAGCCACTTACTAAATAAGTAAACTCTTTGAAGTAAAGTTTCTTTATTAGAAATGCAAGTACCTTCTACATTGAAGAGATAGAACTGATTAACAAGACATAGGATAATTGTCCCCTGGGAATGAACCAGGCACAGTTCAAAGGAGTCATAACAAAGAGATAACAGTTTGGGCTTCAAGGGATGGGAAGATGTGGGAAACTAGAGGACACTAAAAGGGAGGAGGTGAGGAATGTTTGGGGAGGTTGGTATGCAAAAAATACAATGGCATGAAATCAGCCTTGGGGTGTCAAGTGAAGGCATCTGGGTTACATCATGGCACAAAGGCCAGGCTAGCTAAACACTCTAACTTACAGCAAAATATAATCATGGCAAAAATACATGGGGTTTTCTGACAGCCACTTTAGGTCTCCACCAGGGAGAAAGGTGGATTACAGATTAATTAAATACATAAATTAGAACAAAGATGGACTAAGGTAGTGAACTCACAAGCAGATCTTGTCTGATTGGGGGCCTCTTGCAACAAATTCTGGAACAGTGGGGGGGTTAGATTAGGATGCAGGAGGATCCACATTTGAATTCTTGCTCTGCCATGTAGTCTCACTGGTTAGTCACACTCACACAGCATGGCCAACTTCCCAGGGTTGTGAGGATAAAATAGGAGCAAGATGAAAATGGGGGAAGCCCCTTTGGGGAGAAAGGTAGGGGGAAAACCCTGGAATCATAGAGTTGGAAGGGTCTTCCAGGGTCATCTAGTCAAAATCCCTGCAGAATGCAGGAAATAATAATAAATGAAGTAAATAATAAATCTGTTTTGTACAAGCTTCCTGCTTCCTAAGAAATCTTAAAATTGTAAAACATTTCCCTTTTTTGTTCCATTTAGGCAGAGGGTTAGACTAAGCATTTGTTCAGCAGTGGGCCATCTGTCTCTTTGTCTTATATCCCTGTACTTAAAACATCTATTTGGAATTAAGTTCCTTTGATTTCAGTAGAAATGACTTCTAAGTAGGAATGCCTAGGATTGCAGCACTAATTACTTTAGAGAAAGCTTGATTAATTGATTCTTGGCACACTGATCCTAGGAGGATTTTGGTTGAAGCCTGGTGCCCTTGCAACTGATGGGGTTGCCTTCAAGAAAAGGAACCCAGGGAGGGGCATGTATTTTACCTGCAGAGTCAATAGAGTTGTTGTGGGGCACTCTGTGAGCA
The DNA here is from genome assembly GCF_049243985.1 of Paroedura picta. Classification (NCBI taxonomy): domain Eukaryota; kingdom Metazoa; phylum Chordata; class Lepidosauria; order Squamata; family Gekkonidae; genus Paroedura; species Paroedura picta. Next base: position 23,675,754 of record NC_135374.1, on the reverse strand, counting down.
TGCCCACACATCAGCAAAATGCTCGCTTTTCATAAATGCACAGTTGAAAAGCAGTTGCCTTTTGACAATATTTTCTTTCCAAGGGCCATTTCATCTCATTTTGTAAGGGTAAACACCAAGGCTGTTTCAAGTATGTAGCTCCAAATGTAGAGCAGAAATGCCGCACAGGTGTGTTTACCTTTGCATGGCTTGCTGTAGAGCAGGGGTAGTCAGTCTGTGGTCCTCCAGATGTCCATGGACTGCAATTCCCGTTAGCCCCTGCCAGCATTTGCAGGGGCTCAGGGGAATTGTAGTCCATGGACATCTGGAGGACCACAGGTTGACTACCCCTGCTGTAGAGTACAATGGGTAAGCCCAGATTGGGGTCTGTATATTACGTGTGTCACTGGAAAAGTCTGGAAAAATACACCTTAGATACACTGGTACATGTGACAGGTCTATACAGATGTGGCTCCATCTACCTGCAGGGGGGCATACACCCTTTCCCACAACATATAGAACCTGAATATGCTTATGTAGATAGGCCCCACTCACATGATCCATCTGCTGCAAAAACGTGGTGGTGTTGGCTGAGTCAGACATGCCTAGCCTGTTTGGGCATTTATCCTTATGAGCTCTAAGTGAGTTATATTCCAGTATAGGTGCTGTAGGTGGGCAGACTCTAATGTAGTAAATGCATATTTGGAGTCACACTGTGTGTGTAGAGTTTGCATTTGGGGGGAGGCCCCTGATGACAAATGTTGAGGATCCTTGTTCTGAAGCCTTAAGTGTGCAGCCGGTAATTTTAATGCTAAATTCATTTGTCTCTGGTTGTACTCTTTACATTGGGGTGAGGGTGGGGGGAGGAATCATGTTTGATTCCAGTAAGCTGGAAAATCCTATTGAACTCTGCTTTGTTGCATTCCTTTTAAGCCAAGCGTAGTCAACAGATTTGGGTTGCATCCATCAGCGTGTTTTGCAACATTTAAATTAATCTAGTAATGCTCCCAGCTTTTATTAAATCCGCTGCAATTTTATAAAACAAATAGATCATTCTGATTCCACTTTGATGTTGCTAGGGAAGCTACTTGTGACCGGGCACAGAAATTGTTCAATACCCTTACATTGGCTAGGAAGCTCCTCTGAAAGAGTTTCATGCGATCCTAAGTGGCTTCTAATCTGCAAAGGCTTCAGGGCAAAAGAACCACTAAACTACCTTCTGTGGCTAGTTTAACTTATGCAGCTTGGTTCTCCATAGCAAAGATTTTATACCCTTTTATTGAATGTAGTAATGGGTTCATCTGAATGATCTGATTGCCTCACTCCCATATTACAGTATCAGCAACCTGATGTCCCTCGGCTAACGTGGGGTGGCTTGGGGGAAGGGATTTAGTGGGGTTAGTTAGTGCTTGCCTGTTGCCTAACGTTGATAGTGTGGATTGGTTTTTATGGTTTTAACTATGGGTTTTATTGCAATTTTTATCTTGCCGTGAGCCTCTCCTGTTGTGTGGAGAGGAATGGAAAGGGGACTGTAAGCCGCTCTAAGCCTCCTTCGGGTAGGGAAAAGCGGCATATAAGAACCAACTCCTCCTCTGCTTAATAAATAAATAAATAAATAAATAAATAAATAAAATAATGTTATCCTATCATCATGTTGCAAATATAGCTTCTAAGATGCCCTTACTGCAATAACATTAATTAAACAGCATCGTAGGCTTATAAGTTTTTTAAAAATATATTATTATCCAATATTAATAAGTTTTAAAATGTTATGTGTATTGTTTGTAAAATATACAAGAAGTACAGTAATAAAGTCCGTGGCATCTCAAGGGGAAATAGACCTTTCTAACCCTTTTGCTTGAGGACATAGAGGGGTGCAACTCTTTTTGCCTAACCTAGGTGGCCAATTCATCAGATCTTGGAAGCTAAGCAGGGTGGGCTGTGGTTGGTACTGGGATGCTGAGGAACCAGTGAGGAAGTCCGGGATTATTATGCAGTGGCAGACAATGGCATACCCTACCTTTGTTCATCTCTTGCCTGGTAAAACCCGATGGCATTACCATAAACTGGCTGGTGACTTGACATCACTTTTTCCACCACCAAATCTGTTTAGGATGAAACTGCTATTGCTAAAATGAGATTTATTAAATATTTTAAAGTGCCTATAAAAAGACTTTGGTGATGCTTATTTGGGGAGAAGTCCCACAGTGTCATGGGCCAGCAAAGAAAAGACTCTGCTCCATAATCCAGAAATTCTCACCTGTTGAAAGGCCTTTCTCTGAGGTTAAAATCAGGATTGATTATAGCCTTCTGGCACCACTGATATTTGCTGGTCTGGAATACCACTGATATTAATAAAATTGGTTCATCCACCTCCCCAGGCTCTTGTGCACAAGAAAAGGGGCTTGCACTTTTCCTTCCAAAACACACAGCAAGTAATATCTGACACAGGGTTGCCAATTCTCAGTTCGAAATGGCCAGAATTTGGGGGGTGGGGCTTCAGGAAAGCAGGTTTGGGGTTTGGAAGGAGCTCAGCAGAGTATATTGCTCTAGAATCGTCCCCTCCAAAGTAGCCATTTTCTCCAGAACTTATCTCTGTAGCCTGGATATCTCAGGAGAAAGCCAGGCCCCACCTTGAGGTTGATACAAGGACTCTGTGTACACAGGGCCACCAACACAAGCAGTCTATTTCACACAACCCTTCCTCCAGTTATTCAACAGTATTGAGAACAAGTTGGAGTTCGGAGGACTCCCTTTGCTTAGTGTCCACTGAGCTGAAGAGGCATAATTCACTACTGTCCGTAAGGGCCTTTCTAGGAAAGACAGCTCAGAACCATGTCAGTTCTGTAGCTGCTGAATTGTTATCGGGCAGCCCACGGCTTCGGAAGCTGCTGAAGGGCATACTAAGCACAACAGGGGAATAAAGCAGTTGCTGGCTTGTCTGGGGAAAGTAGGCGTGTCCCTGAACTGCCTTTGAATTGAACCTTTTTGATAGGGATGTTTCCAAAAACATTGTGACCACAATAAAAACGGGTGTTGAATGTTCCTTTCCATGTGTTGCACCGAGGGAAGGAAGGTGACTGGAAGGGTTTTGAAAGCCCAGGCCTATTGTTGTCTGTTTGTGCTTCTTGCCTACTTCTGTTTCCATGGAAATGGCATCAAGGCCTTGCAGGGGCTGAGGGTGACAGCCCTCCGCTGTGGAGTTTATCCACCAAGTCGAGCAGCTTCTGCAACCCCTGCTGGACTTTGCGTGATGAAATTTTGCACAAACCCCACGGACACAGAAAGAAGCTCAGTAGCTGCTATACTTGCTGGGCTGGCGCTTCTTGGCAGTTTGTCTGCATTTTAAAAATGGATGCTTTAAAAAAGAGCAAACTCTTGATTTCTTATAGCACAGCAGATAATAACCAGGTGGGCAGAGAAGGTGTAGAAATGGGAGCCCCCTTTTTTGAGAAATAAACTTCTTTTCAACTCAAACTGGGGGCGGGGGGGGGGTAGCAATAGACATACATTAATGGAAGCTAGCCTCCAGGTGTGACTTGGGAATCCCCTCAAATTACAGCTCATTTCCAGACTACAGAAATCAGTTCCCCTAGAGAAAATGGATGCTTCGGGGAGGGGGCCTTGTACCCCTGTTCTTCCCAGGCATCATCCCCAAATCTCCAGGAGTTTTCCAACTTGGAGCTGGCAACCCCCCCCCCCCTGTCCCGCTCCATTGGCCAGGGAGAACCTTGCAGCCAAATATTCAGTATAAGTGTATTCTGTATAGTTTTGAATCCACAGCCTTAATTGCAAGCAGGCAATTTATCTTTGTAGTTCCGGCTCATTGGTAGTTAATACTGGTAGTTGAATGTGGGAAGGCCAAGGCTGGGAAGTAATTTAAGGAAAGAGTGGTTCCATTGGTGGATAATCGTTTGTACCTGAACATCTGCAAGATTGTATGTCATATCCATGCAAATGAATTCACTTTGAAAGATGGAACTAGTGGGGTATATAGAGGATTGGATTTTACCCAGATTCGTGTCTCTGCTCATCTATGAAACTTAGGCCTGCAACAGGAAGAGGTTGCTGGTAGAATCCTGTATTGACAGAACTGGGGAAGGGGCCCATGTTTGAACATGCATGTAAAAATTACCATGTCAAGGAGCGGACTGTGCTGGAATCTTTCTTCCGGACGTGGCAGCTTTTTATTTGCAGGGAAGGTTTTTGTATCGGTGAGCATTCACTCCTGGCTCTTCCCCATCTGTTTCTTGAAAGGCATGGACTACATTTCAGGATTCAGCCCCTGCATCTTGTTGCAATGGAATTTTAAACTGGCATTTAATGGCTTTATGCTTGTCATTCTCTAAGTCAGACTTTCTCAACCAAGCTTTCGTGAAACCCTGGCGTTTCTTGACAGCCCTGAATAGGGGTTCCTGAATGGGTGGGAGTTAATTTTTAACATATTTTTTAAAAAATTGTTGAGCATTTAGGCTCTTACCCTTCCCAAAATGGCCAGTGTTGGGCCTGGAGGGGGTGGGGAGGGGCCCCAGGTGGACAGGTACACAGCTATGCTTCCCAACCATATTCTGCATGATGGAGCCACTTCTGGGTTTTTTTGAAACATGAAAATTGTTTCAGGGGTCACTCAACAGTAAAAAAAAGTTGAGAAAGGCTGCTCTAATTTGTGACCTAGAGCACATTGTTGTTGTGAGGGTAAGAGCCAAACTAAAAGAGTCATTTTTAACAGGTCATAATTTTTAAAAAACCTTGTGTTGTTTGGTCCTAAAATGGAATAACACCTTTGTTGGGCTTCTTTGAGAAAGAATGATATAAAATGTGCTAATAAGAAAAATAAATGCAGTGCTGGGCTTGGAAACTGCAGTCATGAGTTGTTTGTTGTTTGGGGGAAATTCCTCTGGTGTTGTGACTGAGAGCCAGTTGTATCTGAAGTGGTTTATATTAGCTATGATTTCTGATAGAGGGGGACAGGTGGGGGTCAGAGATCCACAGACTCTGACTGACATGGCAGCAGCAGGTGTCCTCGTGTAGGACATTATTACAGAAACCAGCCAATGAGGGCCCAGTTGATATGTGTGGCCTGTAAGAAATGCCTTTTTGCCAATTTTCAGGGAAAGTTATGACACCTGATACTCCCCCCCCCCCCCATCCAACACCCCAAATCAAGCTTGGCATGCTGCTGAGCGCAGGTATAAAAGGAAATTTTTATACCCTGAATCCACCAAGAAACTGGACAGTTTATAAATCAAGTTGTTCTTTTATATTCAGCCAGATTGCCTTGGATAGATCAGTATGGGCGTTGTTTGAGGTTCGAGAATTATGGAAAGAATTATCAATCTACAGTTGAGTTCTTGTCCCTGAAGTCTGGAAAGAAGAAGCAGCTAAGTTTTTTATACCCTTCTTTTCACTACCCATTGGAGCCCCAAAATAGCTTACAAACACCTTTCCTTTCCTCTCCCCACAACATGTACCCTGTGAAGTAGGTGTGGCCGAGAGAGCTCTGAGAGAACTGCTCTGTAAAGGCAGCTCTCATAGAACTGTGACTAGCCCAATGTCACCCAGCTGGCTGCATGTGGAGGAGTGGGGAATCAAACCCGGTTCTCCAGATTAGAGTCCATCATTCTTAACCACTACACCACGCTGGAGGAGGAGGAGGCGCCTTACATATTTTATGTTCCATGTCTCCGCTACAATAAAGAAATCAAAGTAGACAGGATTGTAGCTACAAATCTCTGGTTACATCACAGTTGATTTCCATGGGAATTGACAAGATTGATGGGGGACTGTGTGTGAGCGTCTTATCCTTTGTTTACTTAATTAAGCTTTATACAGTGCCTTTTGATTGAATGATCTCCAAAGTAGCTTACAATGGATTAAAGTAAGACAAGATGTGCTTCCTAGTCCATCTCTTGGTAGCAAGACAGCCACAGGGGATATGGGATGTTAAAAGCTCTCGTCTGTTCTGGTCACTCTTGCTTCTGATTTTTGTTGTAAAACCAGGGAAATTAGTATTCTGCCAGGTAGCTAGCTACCTGTAGCAAGCTGAACTCCCTTCAACCACCCCTCACTCTGTAGTATATTTGCTTCTAGCATATTTGTCTTCAGATCTTAGTGTATTTCTGAAGAAAGGCACACATTCTAGAAAAACTAGACTAACCTTTCCGGGGTAACAAACCCAGCACCCTGAAAAATACTCTCAAACCCTTGTGATGATCACACAGTTAACCCATGAGGTTCCAGGTGTTACCTCCATAATTCTATTTGCAGTATTGATAGGATGTTTCCACAAGGGGTATGGAATGGTTTGGCATAGTCTGAATTCATCAGTTCTCAGAAGCTAAGCAGGGTTGGTCCTTGAACGGGGGAGCTTGCTGAGGAAAGCGATGGCAAACTACCTCTGCTTCTCACTTGCCTTGCAAGCCCCTTGCTGCAGCCACCATAAGTCAAGCTATAACACTGGAAGTTCTCCAAATTCAAGATCTACAAAATGGCTCGATCAGAGCTGTCAGGAAACATGCCTCCTCAGTGATGATGCCCACCTGCAGAAATTCAGCAATGGACCTTCTGACTTTGTGCGGATAGAGTTACATTAGCTGACAGTACAGCAAATAATTAAAATTAAGCTGTTTGTTAGGGGGGAAACGTGTTTTACAGTACAGTGTTTCTCAGACATTTTGGATATGGACCCCCTCCCATCTGTTTATCTAAAACATACATTTATGTTAATTTTATTTATTTATTTTAGTTTTTTATACTGCCCTTCCATACTATTCTGTTTTTCTCCGATGCTGGATTGAAAGTGGCCTAAATTAAAACAGTCTGTCCCAATTAAAATGACACAGTGATGGTAAAACGGGAGCAAAGCAGCCCCTGAAAATTCATCATAAGATCCAAGAAAGAGATCCACCATAAGGCCCATAAGATCCAAAACGTTGCGTGTGAGCAATTCAGAACTGTCAAAAAGCTCATTTAAACAGTTCTGCTTTGCAGAATTCCCTGAGCTGATATACATTAGAAATCTGCCTCACTTTTTGTAAGGTGCTGGAAAGTGTCAGGAGCAGCAAGAGGAAAGGCTGGAGTACAGGCTGCAGCAGATTTCATGATCTTACCAGCAGGCACCTGTGGTCAGCCTGAGAACACAGGAGCAAGCGAGCAGCCGTGTGATAACCGACGTATTGGAGTCACATGCGCATAACGTTTTTAATGTAACATTGCATTTTACGTGAATGGAAATCTTTATAACAGCCCTGTAGGGTAGGCCAGTATTATTCATGCTTATAGGGAAGATAGGGAGAGGGACCGGTAGAGAGAGTGGCTTGACTAAAGCCATATAGTTTGTAATGGAGGTGAGATTTAAACCGCTTACTTTACGGATCACATTCTCTTACCCACTATGCTTTACTTGTTTCCACATACTGTGCTGCTCTGCCCAAGGATTAGAGGAAAGGGCTGTTAAGTCGGGCTTTTGCCCAGCTCCACTGGAAACCGGATGAATTTCTCATCTGGGGGACAGCTCAGTGGGCTCGTACAAGTGTTGTAAGCATGGATTCAAATGGGAAAGAGTGCCCTTCTCCTGACTCATTTCTAATCTTCTGCCCCACCTTGAAGTTTCTGAGATCAGGACTTTGCAGGGAGAGAAGTTAAACAAAGGAAGAAACAGACATCTCTCAAGATGGAGTGGTCCCCTGCTTGTCTTACAGCAAGAGCATCTGTTATTGTCTAATGCAGGGGTAGTCAAACTGCGGCCATCCAAATGTCCATGGACTACAATTCCCAGAAGCGAATGCTGGCAGGGGCTTCTGGGAATTGTAGTCCATGGACATCTGGAGGGCCGTAGTTTGACTACCCCTGGTCTAATGGGTAGAATGTGGCACTAGGAAGACCAAAACTCAGATCCCTGCTCAGTGCTGAAACTCACTGGGGACGTTGGGCCAGTCACTCTCGGTTTCTCTCCCTCTTATCTGCCTGCTGGTCATTCTCTGTCAGTGTAATTTACCTCACAGGTTGTCATGAGAATAAAATAATAGAAGCATGGAGAACTTTGTGAGCACCCTGAGTTCCTTGAAGAAAAGATGAGATTTTAAAAAAGCAGACAAATCCAAATCAAACCAATCCCGAGAAGTCTGGGAGCAGTTCATGGGTGTGCAAGTAGCAAAATCAGGGCAAAGACCAAAGAGAGGCTTAACCCAGTCCAGTGTAGCTTTGTGGTAAGTTAATTGTGCGGATGTCAGTTTGGTGAAATCTCTTGCCATGTGTATTTCTCAGCATGGTCACTAGCCTTGTCAGCGGCCTTGACGTTTGTTTGGGTCATGGAACTACTTGTTGAGAGTATCACAGTCACTAGCTTGGGCTCATGTATTTCATACATTTGTTATGCTGTTTACCTAGAGTTAATAGGACGCTATTGGAATGGTGAATTTTAACATTTTGGATGAAATGAAGAATCACCTGACTTCCCACGACAGCATAGTGCCTTGAAAGAAGCAGATTTTTTAAGGTACCATTCCTGGGGAAATGTGGGTGCCGTTTCCCATCTATTGTTTGTGCATTCTGCAGAAGATGAGATCTTCCTGCTGAAACATGGGCGTTCTGAGGTGAAAAGTTGTTTGTTGGGAGTAGTAGCTTTTGCTTCTGGTTGCTATCAAGTCACGGCTGACTTATGGTGACCTGGTAAGGTTTTCAAGTCAAGAGACATTCAGGAGTGGTTTGTTGTTGCCTGCATCCACATTGCAACACCATGCATTTCTTGGTGGTCTTCCAGGGTTCCTCCTGGCCACCAGCAGGGGATGGGGTATAGGGTTGCCAGGTCTAGATTGGGAAACTCTGGGAGATCTGGGGATGGAGCCTGGAGAGGACGGCGGCCTCAGTGGGTTACAATGCCACTGGCTCCACCCTCCAAAGCATCAATTTTCTTCAGGGATAAGTGATCTCTGCACTCTGCTGAGCCTCTGCCTGGGGTCAAGAAGATTCAGAGAAACCATTTAAAGTCAACTTCTGAGAGAAGTTTCCAGGCAAAGCCCAACAACAGGGGGATGATTTCTTGCTCTAGTATATGAAAACTTCCTCTAAAATAGCCTGAAAAAATATTAAACATCTGGGGAGCAGATGGCAGCATCTTGCTTGTCTTTTCCATCACTTTCCACTTACAGTCCTCTCTTCCAGCTGTTGCTCGTTCCCTTCAGAGACTTAAAAAAAATCACAGGTATCATTTCCAGGGGGAAACTGGAAGTGAGGTCATGTTTCTGTAGGAAATGTCCAAAAACTCTGTGCTTTTACTAGTTTCCAGCAATTTCTAGAAAGACATGATATCACTTTTATTTTTCCCTAGGAGTGATGTCATGCTGCATGCAATGCCTGAACCTTCTATGCATCATCATCCCCCCCCCAAAAAAATCTCCCACCAGATGCCAACCTAGCAACCCTCATTCCATCTTCCAGCTCTTTATTCTGTGGTTTACTTTCCTTCCCAAAAACGGTGGATTAATGTTAACAGAAATTAGAATCTCATGTACAGGCTTGTAAATAGCCATTTACCTGGGCCCATTCCACACACATTGGGTAATGCACTTTCAATGCACTTTAGAAGCAGATTTTCCTGTTCTGCATAGGAAAATCCAGCTGCAAAGGCTGGATTTGAAAGTGCATTATCCAACGTGTGCAGAATGGGCTCTGGTCATCTAGGGCAGGGGTAGTCAACCTGTGGTCCTTCAGATGTTCATGGACTACAATTCCCATGAGCCCCTGCCAGCAAATGCTGGCAGGGGCTCATGGGAACTATAGTCCATTAACATCTGGAGGATCACAGGTTGACTATCCCTAATCTTGGGCAGGCAAAATCAGTGAACTGCAAAGTTCCAGATTATTTGGTCTGTAGCAGCAGAAAACAAGGGGAGTCCCATAGCACCTTAAAGACTGACAAAAATGTTGTGAGTCAGGGCACTTTATCAGATGCAAAGGAAGCATATCCAACATATCAGTTTATATACATATCATAAGGGGGGGTGGGATGTTACAAAGAACAGCTGATTAGTAACCTGGTCCAATCCAAAGAGTAATCAGTTCACCCAGAGGGGCTGTGAAGAAGTGAGCGGTGACTCTTGAAAGCTCATGTCCTGTCACAAATCTTATTAGTCGTTTCTATGGCCAGTTGTTGTTAGACAGGAAACAAGAGAAGAAAACTTCTCTTGACTTACTATTGTGTCTGCTTATCACATTTTATCTTGCTCTAGAATGACTACATTTTGCCTGTCTTACAGCAGTTGGAAGTATCTGAGGGAACTGATTTCTCTGTGGACTGGATCTTGTCTCTGTAAAAGTTCTTCCCAAACAACTTTCTTCCCTTTTTACTCCACTGTATCTAAAAAAGTGAGCTCTGATTCTCAAAAGCTTATGCTGCAATGTTTGTTTACCTTAAAAGGTCCTACTAAACTACTGCTTTACGAAACTGGAAAAGACTCTTGTTTCTTTTCAGGATGTTGATAGGTCAGTAATATATGTTAGCATGTTGCCCAGATCCGCATGGCCCAGGCGGGCCAAGATCTGATCAGATCTTGGAAGCTAGGAAAGAGTTGGTCCTGTTCGGTAGTTGGATGGGAAGGAAGTCCAGGGTCATTATTTAAAGGCAGGGAATGGCACACAATCTCTGAACATCTCTTGCCTTGAAAACCCTATGAGGTCACCATAAATCAGTTGTGACTTGGCGTCACTTTCCACCACCACAGTACATAAGTATGTGTTGGCAGGCTCCTGAGAACTAGTATCTTTTGTGGACTTCTTGGCACAGGTGCTGTTAATAAAATGGAGGATGGCTTAAGAAAGGAAAATCTGAGCCTGTTGTTTTTTCATGAATGTATGCAGGTATGTGTGCATGCATGTATTCATTTGTCTGTCTGTCTATCTATCCTTGGATTTCTATGCCACCCTCCCATACAGCTCATGGGGTTTACATGAAACATCGTGGGCATATATGTCACAATAATAAAATAACACATCAACAACAATACCAACAGTGGTTCCAAGGTTATTAAAATATTGCAACAGGTTTGATTAGACAACAACTTTAACAGGAACAACAACTTTTAAAAGGAACCCCTAGGGAGGTCAGATTGGTTCAGGTCATGGAGGGGGACCACTGGATGTTGTTGGGTGACTTCTGGTTTCTTCTGGTACCCACTTCCTGCTTTAGCCCTTGCACTTGTATTTTGCACACAGAAGGCAGTTTGGCTTAGTGGTGTGGGTGAATGTTTAAAAAATAGCAGCCTATGCCATGTGGTATAGCACTTACTAGAATTGCTGTGCTCTTAAGAAGGACTTTAAAATTCTGATTTATTTGATAGCGCTGTCTTGCTACACCTGGAGAACCATTTGTATGATTAATCTAAGCCGGGAGCCAGTTTGGAGTCTGATTTATTTAACATGCCCTCCGGGAAAAGCAGTTTAAACACGAAAGCTGTGGATCCTTTAAACTATGACAGGTGCCCCGGCTGCATTCACTTAACTGTGGTTGTCAAGGCTAAGCTCACATTTATGTGGCATTAGGAGAGAGAATGAATGTGCTGAGATAAAGCAATGCTTGTGATAGGTCGCCGTGGTTAGTGAGGGGGCCGGCAGGCGCTCTTTAGTGATTCTGCTGGTGTATTTTCCTTGTTCCCGGCATCCGGCTGCCTTTCCTCCTTGAAGTCCGGGGTTATCATGTGATCTCCACCGGGAAGAACAATGCATACTGTCCGGGCCCTTTACACATTGTGCAGGTATGTTGCGCTTCCATTTCATTTGCAAGACAAAGGATGAGAGCATGGAGTGGGGCTTAATGCGGGCTTCTTAAATTCCATTAGCAGTTTCTGTTGCAGCTTTTCTATGCTGGCTGCCTACTTTTCTGCCCTAAAGGCATCTAATCTCTCTTCTTGACATGTTCTCCCATGAACTGTGAGGCGGAATTCACACCATAGAGGTTGCATTTATATGGGCGGATTGTTTTAGAACTTGGGAAGAGGGCATCTCGCTAGAACCAATAATTGTGACATTTGGAAAATGGCTATTCTGTTCAGAGTGAAGGGTCTGCACAAAGCCAATAGCCTGCATTTCCTCCCCGCCCTTATTCCATAGAGGGCATCGCTTTAGAATGAAGGGCAGCTTGTTTTGTATTCCTTTTGGCTCTCTGTGTTGTGTGTTGGCAGGCCGTTTGGGTCACTTCTTTAAAATTTTACGGCTGAAGCACCCTACTTGATTGGTTTGGCTGTGGGTTTTTTTTTTTTTTATGTTCCTTTTAAGGATCCCAAGCACTGCCCCTCTGCTTTCAGTCTTTTAAAAATTAAACCCAAATGCAGGACTCTTAACAGTGCAATCCTACGAAGAGTTACTCCAGTCTGATCTCATAGATTTTGAGTTGTTTGGACTGGAGTTCACGCCGCACCGGGGTTGCACTGTAACTCTTCCCTAGTTGGAATGCTAGAAGGGAATGGAGAAAGAAGCTGTGTCGTGTGGGTGGAAATGCACTGGGCGCCAAGATGAAGTACATAGTTAATGGGTCCCAAAATAAGACGTCAGCTTCGTTTGTCAAGGCTGCATTTTTTAATATTTATAGAACCGTGTACTTTTTTTGCATGTTGGAAACGAGGGGAAGTTATTGTGCCTTTAGATGCAAGCTCTCCCTCCAGTCTCCTAGGTTACATATTCAGTAATCCTGCAACAGTCTTCGGTTATGATTCTTCGCGGTAACAAACACAGAAGGCTCTCTGATGTAGTTTTATTGCTAAAACATCTCCTGCAGGAAGCTTTCAGTGGGGTTTGTATGTTGCCAGCCTGCACTCCACTGGCACGACTGGTGCTTGAAATAACACCTGCTAAATTGGGGGAGGGGGAGTGGGGAGAGAGCGAGAAGGTGTTAAAGCAACCTATCATGGCTGCTTATTATTGGGGGGGGGGCTGTTTTTTGTGTCTGGGCCAACTTTTTTGCTATTAAATTTCCATATGATTATTTAAAAGAACCATCTTTGGCAATGCTGCCTGTTTTGTACAACTTTTTCTAGTTCTCCTAACCATCTGGAGGGGCTAGACCCTTTCCCCCTGCACATTTTAGATTGTGTAGAAACAGACCTGCAGACAAAAGCCTGGGGGGAGGGGAGGTGAAGGATGAGGTATGTTTGCTTGCTGCCTTTATCCCTGTGCCAAATTGTGTCCCTGGCTCCAGGTACTTTATTGATTGTTGGCCCTTCTCCCTTTGCTTTTGGTGGGCTATCTGGTGTTTATTCCAGGTGTTGGCATCAGGGCTCCCCAACATCATGTCTGTGGGTACCGTGATTCCACCCAACACCTTTCCTGGTGCTTTCCAAATGTTTCTAGAAGGTGGCCAGATCCAGGTGTGACTTTTGCCCAGCAAGGCTTCTCACTGGCCATGGGAGATGTGATTGACTGTACAGGTTTTCTTGAATGTTGTTTCGGCAACATTTGACACTAATGCAGAAGGACCTTCACTATTTCATGTGGGCTCCTCCTCCTGCAGCAGCCATTTTGTGACTGCTCTCATCACTGTATCAGGATTCCAAATTTTCTCACAGCCTCAAGAAGGCTGGGGACCCTTGGTCTGCATCTTTATATGATCAAATGTTCTTTTAGGAAGAGTTTTTTTAAAAAAAAATATTTTCAGTTAGAAAACTGCTATGGGGAAGTAGGGGAGAGACTTTGTGACTGACACAACGAGGAGCCAATCAGTGTTCAGCTCAGCCCTGATTCAAGAGGAAGATAGCCTCCTGATCTGACACACTGGTTGGCCAGTCAGCACTCTGCAAATCTAAGCTCCTGTTCCAAGCCAAAAGAACAGATTCCCCCTGGCCCTGATCCAAGGGAGTAGTCTACATGTGTCAAAAGTTCAATGTGTACACTTCCACAGCAGTTCACCACTGAAATTACGCATGCCCATATACAGTTTTGGGGAAGGCACTGGCAAACCACCCCGTTCCCAACTGTACTTTGACTCCTCATCTTCTAAATTTTGGCCGCCTGTGTGCTGAGAGGCATAAAAACATGGTTGGGATAAACATTCCACACAAATGCCATAGTGACTAAAGCGAACCTCTGTATTCAGAATCCGTAAACACCCAAGGCAACTTTTGGGTAGCCTTGGCCCCTCTGGCCTTTTGATTGGCCCTCTGGAGCACCTTATTGCCACTGGGTGAAGCTGGATGTTAGACTAGGGCTCATCTTGTGGCTTCCAAAACAGAAATGACTTGTTGTTAGGATGGCCAGAAGCAACGCAAGCCACCTGTCCTGTACCTTCATCAGATGCATAGAGGAAACTGCATCTTGTGCAGGTTCAGTGCCTGCCAAAATTTCCTCTACCACACCACAATCGAAAGTCTAGCAGCCTGGTCCTCAAGTCATCCTACATGATGTACCGAACACAAGACCATGCTTCCCCCCCCCCCCCAGTTCTCTTGATTTAAAAAAAAAAGCTTTCTTTTTAATTACCAAAAGCCAGTTTATAAGAGCTAATTTGGAATGGTTTACTAAAGTGTGTGCGTGTGAAGCATAACATGCATTTGAGGATGGATTTAAAAAGGCGGAGGATGGCTCTCAGTTTGATCTGACAAATACTTTCTTAGAAATCTCCTAATGCATTTCATGGCTACGGAATAATGAAGATTGAATAAGGCAGCGCATTATGCCCTGCTATTGACTTGTTCAAATGCAGCATTATCATAATTTGGATGTTCTATTTCTCCCTTGGATATAGACATAAGTTTACATAATCACTTAATATCTATTTGCCTTTGCAACTCCTACCTGTAGGGTATGTTTAAAATCCCGAGAACTAATATTGATAATGTAGCTGCATAAAGAGTTATTAATCTTTCCAGAAGCAATTTTAAAAAGATGTTTTGAGGGGAAAGTTGCAGGGGCCTTGTTCATCTACTGCATTTGTACCCATTTATACCCTTGTTTGTTTTTTTTAACCCATGCTGTCTTAGTGATACAAGTCTAAAGATTCATGCTCTGGTTATATTTTATTTGGCTTAAATATATTGCTCAGTTCTGTGACAATTCAGGGCTTTTCTCTCCTTGGAACTTAAAATTCAAGAAGGCAGCTTTGTTCTCTTAAGGGTTCGGAAAGAATTTCTCTTTTTTAAAGCGATTGACCATGCACGCACACAAAAGCTCATACCTGGAATAAAATTGTGTTGGTCTAAAAGGTGCTACTGGCCTCTAAATTTGTTCTGCCAGTGCCATCCTAAGCAGAAACACACCCATCTAATCTAAGCCTAATATACTTAGGAGGGTTTAACTGCCTATCAAGGCACCGTAATTTGCATAGTGGAAAATAGTCCTGACCTGCATAGCCCAGCCCCGGCTATCCTGAACTTGGACACTAAGCTGGGAGACCTCCAAAGAATACCAGGGTTGTGACGCAGAGGCAGGCATTAGCAAGCCACCTCTGAACATCATCTTGAAAACCTCACGGGGTCACCACACGTCAGCTGGGGTTGGATGGCACTTTCCGCCACCAAGGGGAGAATGAATGGGCAATTGGAGGGGGATTAGGAGTTCCACAGCAAGCACCACCCTCCAGTTGTGTGCATTAGGATGTATCCAGCCAAAGTCTGAAGTTCCTCCACCCCAAGAAGCCTTCCACCTATGGCGAGCCATTTTAATTGGAGGAAGGCCCCTCAGGCTTAAAGAAGCTCTGGACTTTGTGGGGTGTAATGGCAGAATCTGTGCCAGTCGCTGCAAGTCAGTTTATCCAGCATTTATCCAGTTATTGAGAGTATCTTCCCACAGATAGGAAAGTCAAGTTTCATTTCTGCTTTCTATTATTCTGAGACTTTCAAACTTCTTGACGTATACAAGTTAACTTTTTAAAGTTTGACATTCTAGGGATCCACTTCAGTATTGACGTGCCTGTCCTGGAACCCCAGAGTGCTGCTGGAATTCTAAATGTATATCCAAGGACACGCTCACACACACAGTTTATGGAGTCAGATGGCCTTCACTTGCATCCTTTGTGAGCTGAGAGCAAAATCTAGAATACACTCAAGCTTCACGGAGAAGTTTCACTGCTGTAACAGATATGCATTGAGGAACCTGTGACAACCCTTGGAACACAATTTGAAAGCCATTCTCAAATAGACCAAGCCCTATGAGTAAAGGCTGAGGGACTTGGGAATGTTCAGCCTGGAGAAGAGGAGGTTGAGAGGAGAGAAGATTGCTCCTCACTTAGAGGAGGGCAGGGAGTGGTTCCTGTTGGCAGCAGAGAATAGGACTCACGGTAATGAGTTTAAACTACCTGTAGAACATTACCAGATAGATGGGGGGGGGGGTTCACAGTCGGTTCATCAGTAGAATTGACTGCCTAAGGAGGTGGTGAGCTCCCTCTCATTGAGCAGGGGCTGGACTAGATGGCCTGTTTGGCCCCTTCCAACTCTGTGGTTCCGTGATTCTATGACTCTTGCGATAAACACACCCACCAGTCTTCTCTGAACACAATAACAAAGGGCTTTACCTCTGCTTCTAGACCTTCTGAGAAATTGTTCATGCCAACAAAGGTCCTTGGTACACTTGTTTTTAGTAGTGCTTTTTATTTGCTAGGTATAAACCCTCTTGAGCAGTTTTGCCTCATTTTCAATTATAGCTCCTGTTCAGTGTAACACGCTGCCTCAGGAGGTCTGGAAAGCACAAATTTTCCCTTTTTAAAAATATGCAAAGCCACTCTTTTCTTTCTTTTGGAAGGGCATGTATAGATTGATGTTTAGTTTGGCTGATGATCACGGATGCTCTTGATGGGGCAACTGGAAATCTGCTTTGACTATTGTTATGCAATCCATTTTGAGTGATGTTATAAAAGCCGTTTCAAGTGTTTATGGAGAAGGTGGGAAATACACACACACACGCACACACGCACACACACACACACACTGAAATCAAGTTTAAAAATCTGACCATTGCGGGGATACAGAAGATGGACTAGATAGATAGGCCTTGGGTCTGATTCGGGAGGGCTCTCCCTGTGTTCTTATGTTGTAGGAAAAGAGGCAACTTGTCTGACAACATCACACTTTGTAATATGAATGAGCACCCCCTGCATGAAGAGCTGCCAGACAGAGCGTCTCGTAAGAATAAAATTCCTGTGCAAGCAATTTTTTCCCCTTCCCTTCCTTTCCGAACTCGCTCCAGTGAGAAGGAATTGGTCTGGCTAATTACTCCCTTGATCTTAATTGCACAGCGGTAAGCATAAAACGCTTTCCTTCCCTGTGTGCTGGAAATGTTGGCATGTATCCCACCTAGATTTCTACTGGCATAGATGTGTATGTAATTGGGGGGGGGGCATAATTTTTGCTAATTTCTCCCTTCTGTGCAGCCCAAAACACATTCTGAAAGGTTCCTTCCATGGGGGAATCCTAGAACTGCTACAGTGGGGCAGAAGTGGAGGTCTCTTGTGGGGGGGGGGGGGAGTTCAATGAAAATTGCCCCTTATGCTTATGGAAATCTAGACAGGATCCAAGATGTTCTGTTAATCGACAAGGGAACTCACGTATCCATGTTTCATTTACCAGACTGAGTACAAGAAAAACATTTCTGAATTTTGTAGGTGTCTGTATTTTAAGGTCCTCATCACTCACCTGTGTTTGGGAGTGCATAGCTACTTGCAGACGATAGGGAGTCACCCTGAAGTTTTCAGATTCAGCCACCCTGTTTTGGTGTTGTTTGTTATTTCAGCGACAGGGCTGGATTCCATGAATGCCATTGGCTTCCTGCTTTTAAACAAGATGATCTCTCAGGCTCTTCTGCATCTGCCTCCCATCAGGCTGCCTCTCATCTCTCTGCTCCCTGAAGTGTGTCTAGAATGCTGCGGTTAGCCCTTTTGTGGGGAGGGAAATTTTGCTCCTCGTATTACCCATGAGCTGCATCTTCTGCTTTATGGCACTGAGCGCCAGTGACTGGCCGTTTTATACCTCCTGTGCGCCTGGCTATTTCACTCAGCCCTTATTAGGTTTGCAAAGGAAAGTTTGAGAGAAACCCATCTCAAATATGAAAGCAGTTTAGCCAAAAGCATTGGCTCCCATCTCCCCTTCATGACCAACTTTAACATGTTTATTTCCTTTACTATGTTTCCCCCCAGAATTAAACCCAAACCTTAAAAAAAACTTAGCTTGTTATTCCTGTTTGGTCCCGAAACCTGCTAAACATCTTCATGATGCTATATTCTGATTTACTGTCTACTGTCTACCTATACGCATGGACTAGTAATTCCTATTTCATTGTATGTGAGGAAGTGTGCCTGCACATGAAAGCTCATACCTTGAATAAAACCTGGTTGGTCTTAAAGGTGCCCCTGGACCCTAACCTTGTTTTACTTCTCAATGCACAATCCTTCTGTCACGCCTTTTTCTCCTTCCATCACCCCATTATTTATTTATATATTGTCTGGCGTATGTAATGGAGCCAGGAGATCCTGAGATTGTCTAGCAGGTGGAGGTAGGTTGCCATTGCCTGGCTCTGTGTCATGCCCCTGGTATTTCTTGGAACTCGCCCTTCCAAGCACTAGCCAGGGCCAGCCGTCCTTAGCTTCTTAGATCGGAGAGGATCGGGCTTGCCTGGGTTATCTAGGTTGGGCAGCTGAACCATTGTAACGTGGGACAAGGGAATGGGCCTCAGGGCAGTTAGGATCCTCTTACCTGACTGTGTTTCATCAGACTGGAGGTGAGTAGCGGGGTACCTCAGGGTTCGGTGCTCGGCCCGGTACTTTTTAACATATTTATTAATGATCTAGATGAGGGGGTGGAGGGACTACTCATCAAGTTTGCAGATGACACCAAATTGGGAGGACTGGCAAATACTCCGGAAGATATAGACGGAGTTCAACGAGATCTGAACACAATGGAAAAATGGGCAAATGAGAACAAGATGCAATTTAATAAAGATAAGTGTAAAGTTCTGCATCTGGGTCAGAAAAATGAAAAGCATGCCTACTGGATGGGGGATACGCTTCTAGGTAACACTGTGTGTGAACGAGACCTTGCGGTACTTGTGGATTGTGAACTAAACATGAGCAGGCAGTGTGATGCAGTGGTAAAAAAGGCAAATGCCATTTTCTGCTGTATCAACAGGGGCATCACATCAAATTCACAAGATGTCATAGTCCCATTGTATACGGCACTGGTTAGACCACACCTGGAGTACTGTGTGCAGTTCTGGAGGCCTCACTTCAAGAAGGACGTAGTTAAAATTGAAAGGGTACAGAGGAGAGCGACGAAGATGATCTGGGGCCAAGGGACCAAGCCCTATGAAGATAGGTTGAGGGACTTGGGAATGTTCAGCCTGGAGAAAAGGAGGTTGAGAGGGGACATGATAGCCCTCTTTAAGTATTTGAAAGGTTGTCACTTGGAAGAAGAAGAAGAGTTGGTTCTTATATGCCGCTTTTCCCTACCCGAAGGAGGCTCAAAGCGGCTTACAGTCACCTTCCCATTCCTCTCCCCACAACAGACACCCTGTGGGGTGGGTGAGGCTGAGAGAGCCCTGATATCACTGCCCGGTCAGAACAGTTTTATCAGTGCCATGGCGAGGCCAGGGTCACCCAGCTGGCTGCATGTGGGGGAGTGCAGATTCGAACCTGGCATGCCAGATTACAAGTCCGCACTCCTAACCACTACACCAAACTGTACACTGGAGGAGGGCAGGATGCTGTTCCCGTTGGCTGCAGAGGAGAGGACACGCAGTAATGGGTTTAAACTACAAGTACAACAATATAGGCTAGATATCAGGAAAAAAAATTCACAGTCAGAGTAGTTCAGCAGTGGAATAGGCAAAGGTTGGATACACACTTTTCTTGGGTGCTTTAGGATGCTTAGGGCTTATCCTGTGTTGAGCAGGGGGTTGGACTAGATGGCACTTCCAACTCTATGGTTCTATGATTCTATGATTCTACCTTAAAATCATGTCGCTGGGGGGAGATCTCCAGCATTTATGACTGGTGCCCAGGGGACAGAGATCACTTCCCCTGGAGAAAATGGCTGCTTTGGAGGGTAGACTGCATGGGATTATACCCAACTGATATCCCTCTCTTCTTCAAATCCTTCCCTCCCCAGGTTCCATCCCCAGATCTCCAGGAATTTCACATCTGGCAACCTTAGGCTGTGCACAGCACTGGTTGGCTGGGACTTGTGACATCATGAACCCTCCCTGTCCCAGTTGGTTTTGCAACTTAATGATTAATTGTTTGTAGTTTTAAAAAAAAACAGAATGAAAGTGGGCAGGTAGGATGCCTGAAGCATGCAGAGAGAGGTAAAGCTGGTGATTTAATCATCGCTAGAATTGCTGACATATGTCTTCAATTGCATTGTGAAGGTGGGTGGAAGCTGGGATCATCTCAGGTCTTATTCTGATGGTTCATTTGCCCTCAGCTGTAGATTTCACAGAAGTCTTTTGCAAATAGTGCTGAATTTCCAAAAAGGAAGCATAGGAGATGGCAAAGCTAGAAGAAATCCTAGCGCTAGAGTGGCCAAGGGCATCTCTCTTGCAGTGCCAACTTTTATTATTTGCTTTGGCTTATTTTTTGCCTCCTTGTGCTCTAGCCTTTCCATGGTGTCATCCAACACCTGGGTTCCGGATGGGAGCCTTAGCTCACTAGAGGAGCGCCTGCTTTGCCTGCAGAAAGTTGCAGGTTCTGCATCTTCACTGAGATCTCCAGGTTTGGGAGGCAACACCAGGGGGAGGCCTTGACTTCTGCACCTTGTTTATTGGCCCTCCAGGGTCACTAGTTGGCCGCTGTGTGAAATGGTAAGCTGGCTTACACAGATCTCTGATCCATTCCAGCAAGGCTCTCCTTATGTCCTTCCTCTGCCTGGGTGCCTGGCAGAGACAATGCCAAGTCAGTAACAATATTAAACAAGGAAAAACAGCGATCTAACTTGGTGTGCGTGGCTGCACAGTGTTAAATATTGTATATGATTGGGTGGTGCCTTCTTTCACTTCTAAATGTGAATACAGTTGTGCGTGTACTTCTGGCTATGTGCGAAAGAAGAGGTGAGAATCACACGGGCTGGGCAAAGTACATCTCAGCAATATGGGTGCAAGAGGGGAAAATATGCTATCCATTGGTGTACATTCAAATCCAGGAACAAAGAAGGTAAGGGCTAAGATGACGTCCCGAATGAGAAGTGGTTGGAGAGATTTGTCCAAACTAATGCAGCAAAATTAGAAGGACAGGAATCCTTTGCTGAGTCAGAATCAACACAGAGAGCTTACCACACCAAGAGAAGCAGTTCTAGCCCACATCCCTTCAAGGCTTGCTAATTTTTTATGCTATTTTTTTATGTGCAGAGAGTTTTCACTTTATAGGGTGGGTATTATTTACTGGCAATTCCATGCAGCTTTCAAAGAACTTTAGACCGTGAAATAGGACAATCTTAATTTGAAAGAAAGCGTGTGTCTCTTCTGCTCTCTTTTCTTTAAACAGCACGGCAGATGCGTCAGCAACTCCTGTGGCTCCTAGTAGGGGCAGGAGCTGCTGGGAGGAGAAGGAGGGAAGCCCGAAATCCTCTTCCCAGCAACCTTGCTTCTGGTGCTGCCTCTCCGCGTCCAGAGTGGCTGGAGCAGGAATAGTTTCCCGTTCACCAAAAGCCCTGTTCTTAGGTTGCAAAGTCCAGCTATCACCAGAGCTGGCCAGCTCATATTTCCCCAGTCTTGGAAAGTGAAACAGTCGTAGGAATGCTGTTTAATGCACCTCTTCTGAAATTGTGGGGAACCAGCCTACATTTTGCAATACTGCGTGGTTTTCCAGTGTATATGTGCAATGGGGTGTGTGGGTGTTCGCAATATGATACGGCTGAAGCGCAGAATCTAGTACTGGGCACTGAAAGAGGCCTGGGAACGCAACAAGCTGCTAGCCGTTATGACTGACTAAATGCTTCGCAACTTCATAGGAAGGGGAGTAGGGTCTCCGGTGGTCAAGAGGCAGTGTTTCCGTGCCTGGCAGGTCCCCTCGCCCCCGCCTCATGCGCCTGACAGACTAGGTATTAAAGGTGTGCATTTGCTTTAATTGTGCCTCTTATGCTAGTTGCAGAATTGTAGCTGGAGAGGCTACGGTCTTTATTTCCACCACCGCCCCCTTCCCGGCACACGCAAAGCTCCGTAGATCATGTATACCGGAACCCAATATTAGCTTTTCATGAGAAGCGGTACAAGAGGCGTCCTTGAGAGAGGAGAGTTAGCACTCTCTTTTTTAAAAAGTCACGGCTGTAATTAAAGCCTGAAGCTCCTTGTTTCTATGGCAACCCAAAGCCGCACAAATATGAAATGCAAGTTCCAGGGCGGCGCTTCAGTCTGCCTTAATAGTCTCTGTTCATGAGACTGAAAGGATGCTGGTTCCCCTGACTCCCCCCACCCTCCCCAAGCGGGGACCTATCTCGTTCTGCAGGGCTGCTTAGAGAGAGGACGTTAATAAAACTTCAGGCCCTGGCCTTCTGGAAAACAGGTATTGCATCAAAATGTAGCCCACCCACCCCTCCCACACACACACACACACACACATCCTGGTTTTAAGGCATTGTTGGTCCACAGCCCAGAGATTTGCTCTGTCCCTTTGAAACAGGCAACAGCAGCAGGGGTAGTCCCTCCAGATGTCCATAGACTACAATTCCCACGAGCCCCTGCCAGAGCCTGCAGTGACCATCACTTCTGCCCATTTGTTCTGCAGTCCATTTGTAAGTTGCTTTCCACTCCTGCTAGAACAAGTCCCACAGCAGGGAAGGGAGGATGAAAAGATGTTGGAACGGTTACGTGGAAGAAGTCGTTAGTGACTTCTGCACTTCCCGTTGTTCGGGAGTTTTAAAGGGATAGGGCAGTGTGCTGTGACCCAGGTGGCCCATGCTAGGTTGCTCTTGTCAGGTATCAGGAGCTAAGCAGGGTTAGTCTTGTTTAGTGTTTGGATGGGAGACCACCAAGGAAGTCCAGAGTGGCTATGCAGAGGTGAGCACTGAGCAAAACTGCCTCTTTTTGTTTCCTGCCCTGAAAACCCCCTGAAGGGGTCATAGAATCATATGAGTTGGAAGGTACCTCCAGGGTCATCTAGCCCAACCCCCTGCACAGTGCAGGACACTCACAACTTCATGCAGAGACTCACGTTGGCTGCAACTTGACAGTACTTGTCTCTACCACCATAGCAAGTCCAGGTTTTGTTAACATAAATGAAGCAAAGGTCTGACACCTGAATAAGGGCCTTGGGTCCAGCCATGTGTGAGGAGCACAGAAGATCTGCTTGGCACAGTTCTGCCTGTGCAAACACTAGTTCAGCGGCTGCAGCAACGTGCATAATCTTTTGCATTAAATGATGCTGTGCACATGGAGCCACGGAAAGGGCAACAGATGGTTCACATGATTTCATTGAATCGACTTTTGAAATACCAGGAGCTATGCTTTTGTTGAAAAGAAAGTGGAGAAAGCGGGAAAGGTCGCAAGCAGGTGGTGAGGAGTAATTTTAGCACTTCCATTTGTGCAAGAAATGTCAGGCATGTGGAAATCTTCCATGGAATCCAACCTAACTTGTAGGAAAAGCTTAAACGAAAAATCACAACATGTTATGTTTTTATACATATATATTCTGAGCATTCCACGATCCTTATCAAGAACTTTGAAATTACATTAGCAGGTCTTCGTGGTGCTCAGGGACTACAGGGATCGGGAGGATGACAAAGGGAGAAACAAAAAAATGGAAGGATTGATTTAATTCAAGGGGGGAAACCTTGCAGAAGTTATTCTGCATCTGTGATTTTGGGGATAAGGGGTGCCTCACAGCCGGGACTGTCTTCACATGCTGCACAAAGTCTTTCTTTTGCAGACCAGTTGATGATATATGAAGAGCGATGCACAGTTTTCTTTGAACACTGTTGAAATGAGGCCAGCTTTGAAGAAACATGGGCCCTTTGAGATGGCAACTTTTCTCTTATTCAAACCAAAGTATTTTCTTAACAGCAGTGTCCTGAGCAGACTCGCCTCCTTCCAAGTCCATGAAAGTCAATAGAAGGGCATAAGTATGCTTAAGATGCCCCTGCCAGTGTGCTATCCCTCCCTAAGGGCAGAGATCCAGACCGTACCTGTCATTAATCATGAATTGCAGCCAACATAGGGTGACCCCTCCAGGGGTCTTCAAGGCAAGTGATGGGCAGGGCTGGTCTGCCATTGCCTGTCCCCGCATAGCAACTCCAGTGTGCCTTGCTGGCCTCCCATCCAACTGCTACGAACTATGGCTGGCCCTGCTTTGCCTCTGAGCTCTGACAAACTCGTGCTAGTCTGGATCATTTTGGCTTCTGACTGTAGGTGTACTGCCTCTGAGCTTACAAAAAAATTATAAGAACCAACTCTTCTTCAAAATTGAATTGGTGTGCGTATTAATATGGTCAAGTGCCTGGCCATCAAATATCTGACTAAGGGTGGAGGGGATGTCCACAAATGCTTGGTTTTTGCTTGGAGAACTTTAGTTTCTTTAAAGCAGGAATTACTCACTGTGGGGCCTGCCAGAGCCTTTACTGGTGCCTGCTTGCTTCTTCAGTCCTGGAGGTTAAAATCAAAAGGTTTCTTCTGATTTAAACAGGAAAATAGACTGGGAAATGAAGGTCACTTTGTATTAGCAGCGTGCTGAGCTCTTCCCATGACTGCAGCTGGCCCTGCCCCTGGGGCAGCCGTTTCTGGTGGTTCCTGTTACCTTTTCACCAAATTCTTAATAGTTTCCACAAGGTGGAAGTATGGTTTAAGTATGGTTGCTAGCCTATAGGCAGGGTCTGGCATTCTCCCAGAATTACTCTCCAGATTATGTAGATCAGTCCCTCTGGAGAAAGTGGCTGCTGAAGGGAGTGAGGGGCAGGGAATTAGGGATGCCAGCCTCCTGGTGGGACCTGGGGAGAAGTACAGCTCATCTCCAGATTACAGAGATCAGTTCATCTTGATAAAATAGATCCTTTGGAGGATGGGCTCTCTGGCATTGTACCTCTCTGAGGTCCCTGTCCCCTCTCCCCCCCCCCCGGGGTCCATCCCCAAATCTCTAGTTTTTCCTAGCCTGGATCTTGCAGTCCTCATGCCCCATCCCGTTCCAGTGGATTGGGGTGGGTGGGGACCTGACTTCCATAGAGAGAATTTATGACATTATACCCTGCTGAGGAATTGTCACTAGTCTCCCCTACTAGCTCTGGAACTCACTTGTAGCCTCCCCCCTTATGCCAGCATTTCCCAAAGTTGTGAAGGCTGGCATTGGATGGATGTTTGTTTTTCTTTCTCTGATGTCAAGAAACACATTTGTAAGCAGCATGTGGTTAAGAGCGTGAATGCATCAGAATTTCCTGCCCTCTGAGAAGATTGCTGTGGTTGATGACAGTGCAAAAGAAACCAAGCCAACGTATGTAACCCTGGGTAATTATCCTGATGTCACCGAACTGTTTTTTGTTTTTTTTAAGAGGGTAGAATGGCTCACTGCCCCAACCTGGTGGAATGAGCTTCCAGAAGAGCTGAGGGCCCTGACGGAACTATCTAGGTTTGCAGGGCCTGTAAGACAGGGATCTTCCGCCAGGTGTAAGGTTGAGGCCAGGGTGGGGTGGATGATCGGGATTAAGATCAGTGGGTCCTGCCCTATGCTGCCCTACATCAAACTGGCGGGTATTACACCCGTGAGGCCATGCCATCGGCAAGGCTGGAAGAGCTGAGTTGGGTTTCGGGGCCATTAAAGTTACATCGCCATCAGGTTATTGCACATATCATCGATACTGATACTGTATTTTAGGGATTTTAATGTTTTAATGGGTTTTATATTGTAAGCCACCACGAGGCGACATTGTCGTGAGCGGCAGGGTATAAATTTAAGCATAAAGAAATAAATAAATAAGTCTCTTCTCCACCACCGCACACACACAGGTGCACACACATGTGCACACACGCATGCACTGCATTCTTCATCTTAGAGCAGACACCCCTTAAGTCAGGTCACAGTTGATGGGAGGGGGTCAAGTCATGTGAAAACAGCATGTAAAAGATCTGCTGCTTTTGCTTTGTAGCACCATATGTTTGTCATGAAAAATATGATGAGACCAAAATGTGGAGCCGTTTATGTCATCTCTAATTATCCAGCTACATCACTGCCTAGTTAAGACAGCTGGCTAAATCCCCACATTAGATACCACAGTCCTGCTTAGCTGGCTAAGTCCCCCCCATTAGATACTGTAGTTCTGCTGAGTGCTAAGACGAGCTGAGCATCTGCTGGGGAGCCAGGAAATAATTAGATTTAAATCTGAAGCCTGCTGGTGGCTTCACAGTACAGTCCTAAGCAAGCCTGCGTCCTTCTAAGGCCCCTTTCCTTCTGTGGGCTTAGGAGGGTGTAACTCTGTTGAGGATTGAACTGTAAGTCTGGTTGAGGTCAGGTGGTTTTCTGTTTTCCTTGTCAGGGACGGGTGCTGTAGAGCTGAGAGTCCTGCAAAAGGGTGATGGGGGGTCAAAGGAAAAGCAGTCTTATAACAAGCGCACAGCACAGCTTCTCAGCTTCCGCCAAACCAGCTGGCAGACCTTGATCTCAGGAGTGGCCAAACTGTAGCTGTCTAGATGACCATTGAATACAATTACTATGAGCTCCTGCCAGCATGCAGGGCAGAGGCTCATGGCAATTGTAGTCACGGACATCTGGAGAGCCACAGTTTTGGCCACTCCTCTAGAACAGGGGTAGTCAACCTGTGGTCCTCCAGATGTCCATGGACTACAATTCCTATGAGCCCCTGCCAGCAAATGCTGGCAGGGGCTCATGGGAATTGTAGTCCATGGACATCTGGAGGACCACAGATTGACTACCACTGCTCTAGAAGCTTTATAGGGGCCAGAGAGTACCACATGACTTATTCTAGCCAATTGCTGGATGGAACCAGTCTCCCTGCAGCTTTCTCTTTGGTGCTGAACAGGCCAATTCCCCGTCTTACCTCTTTCAAGTCTACAGTTAAAGACCCATTATGTCTGGCCATCACATTCAACACTGAACATGAGTTTGTCCACTCCCCCCCCCCCAAAAAAAAACACTCTGTGAGATCATTTAAGCTGAGAGCCTGTAACTCTGCACTCCACGTTCTTCGCCTCCCTATCTTTGACACCATGCTGGCTCCGATCCAGCATTTAATCATGTGTAAGTGTTGGGTTTTTTCTTAAGTGAATGAGACATGTATTGTATTTTTGTCATTGCTAAGTTGTGAGGCAGAAATGTGCAGGTCAATAGCCATTATTGAGAAGTGATCATTCATCTTCAGGGTTGTTGTATTTAGGTGTGTGTGTGTGGGGGGGGTACTAATTTGTATTTATGGCCTGCTTTTCTCTCTGTAGAGACCCAAAGCAGCACTGCATGCTGTTCTTTCTCTTCCACTCATCCTTACCACAACAACTCTGTAAGGTGGGCTATACTGAAATGCTGTGATGGGTCCAGATTCACCTGGTGAGCTTCTGTAACAGAGTGAGAATTCAGACCTGTTGTCAGAGAGGGGCTGTTGCTCAGTGGAAGAGCCTCTGCCTTGGATGCAGGAGGTCCCAAGTTCAATCCCTGGCATCTCCAGTTAGAATGACCAGGCAGTCGGTGTTGTGAAAGCCTCCACCTGAGACCTTGGAGAGCTCCTGCCAGTCTATTAGACCAGGGGTAGTCAACCTGTGGTTCTCCAGATGTTCATGGACTACAGTTCCCACGAGCCCCTGCCAGTATTTGCTGGCAGGAGCTCATGGGAATTGTAGTCCATGAACATCTGGAGGACCACAGGTTGACTGCCCCTGTATTAGACAATACTGACCTGGAAGCTTCATGTGTATCCCAAGTTCTAGTCTAACAATCTAACCATGGAGCCCTGCCAATGATATAAATTACAGAGAACTCAAACATTGTAGAGGCATGTGGAAACCAGACTAATGAGATCAGGAGTGACGCATAGCATTTTATATTATTTCTTCTCCCCCCTCTCCCCGCCCCCAAAGCTATTGGTAAAACCCCACTAAACATGGTATTTGCGTCGAAACTTGCGTAGATGGAAGCCGATGAGTCAATTGTGCCCTTCGAACAAGATGCTGCTTGCCATCCTGTTTCCTTTTTATTTTTTTTTAAAGGTGGCGTGGGGGATGCAAGATTCGAACATTTAAAAGATGCATTTGTGTCTGAGCTCCAAGGTATATTATGGTGGAAAGCAAGATTGGGATCACGAGCGCATCACAAAAAAATGAAAAACAAGTTTAGGTGAAAAATAAACCTCCTTGTGCAGCTGGGCTGTCCAACCGTGGGCTGTTCTTCCCAAGGACTATAATTTCACAGGAGAGACAAGGGCATCACCTAAGCTATTTGGCTGTCATTCTGACGTTCCAAGGGGCTTATTTCCAAGTGAATTATATGTTTTGAAAGACTGGCTTGTAGCACTTTTTCCTTTCCTCTTGACACTTGTTTTCCATCTGTTTTGCAGTTCTTCAACCAACTCTGCCGTTGTCATGATTAAGCTATCTTAGCTGTTACGTGCAGTCCTTGGGAATTCTGCAAGGCAAAAAAGTAAAGCAGGCCAATCAAGAGCAGTGGCTGGCTCCTGCCAATCCACTCCACTAGAGGTGGTATTTTGCTCTACAAAAGATACGAGAACTTTTGCATCAGCAAAAGACTCCCTGTGGCAGAAGAAAGGACTAACACTAGTTAAATGCCCAAGAGCCAAAGGTAGAAGCCAGTAAAGCTAGACGGCTAGATGACAGATGGGGGTTCGTATAACTAAATGCGTCATGTAGAACAGTGGTCCCCAACCTTTTTATCACCGGGGACCACTCAACGCTTGACAATTATACTGAGGCTGGGGGGGGGGGGTAGTTTACTCTCAACCACTGCCCTAACGCTCTCTGATCGCTATGGTAATGTTTAAACATCCCTTCAAAATAAGATACAGACACGCCACAACAATGAACATAAGGAACATTTTATTTTCATGGAATTTTTAACTCATGACAATGACAAATCAATGGGAACCCTGAGCTTGTTTCTCTGCAACGAGATAGTCCCATCTGGGAGTGATGGGAGACAATGACACCCGAAGTGTGTTGTAAACCATGAAGGTTATGCAGGCTGACCTCTGGTTGTTGTGAATATTAGGAAGCAACACACATGAGGTCTTACAAGAAAGCCAGCTTTGTGTAATGCCCACAAGTGTGACCTCTAATCTGGAGAACCGGAGTGGATCTCCATTCGTCCTTATGCAGCCGGCTGGGTGACCTTGGACCAGTCAGTTCTCTCAGAGCTCTCTCAGCCCCACCTACCTCACAGGGTATCTGTTATGAGCAGAGGAAGGGAATAAGCACTTTGAAACTCCTTTGTGTTGAGAGAAGCAGGGGATCCAACTCTTCTCTCTCTCTCTTCTCCTCTATAGTAAGTATTAAATATAGGCAGGAGATCAGTATGACATCAGTATGCTCATGATTTCCACTCAGGTTACTGGTAACATAAGAAGCCCTGGAATCCCATTATAAATCTTTCTCTGCCAATCCCTTCACATATTTGGTACTCACAAATAGATTGGTTGCTGATTTTTTTGCTTTTGGTGCTTTGAGTCATGCTAATGCTTTTTTTGAAGAGATTATTTTTAACTTCTTTCCCTCTTTTAGCGCCCAAAATCTGAGATAAACTAATCTGAGATAAAGGCAGGAAGGGACACAGCAGTTTGCATTTCTTTCTTTAGTATTATTTTTGCATTTGCAATTGTGCTGCTAGAAAAATGATGTGGTGTTTAAAGCAGTAAAATAAATTTGGGCTTAATGAGAAACGAAGCTTGCATATATTTCAAAATTTCCCACATATTTACATCCCACCCCCTCCCCGATGGCTTCAGAACAAAGGAAACATTTTCATCTACAGGGGAAGGACAAAGGGGTAACGGTTCAAGAGTATGGAATTACAAAAGGACATTTTGTGCTGTCCTAAGATATCTTACGTAGTAGAAAAGCCGGTATATTTATTTCTAAGATAGATAAATATTTCAGTGTGTTGTAATAAAAATGAGACAACCAAACTAGAGGAAATCTTCTGCAATTTCCCCCTATAGCATAAGGAATAAGGCTTAAAATAGACAAGAAACAGCCATTCAAAAGATGAAGAGGGGGGAACTCTGGAAAAGTTTTGGTAGACCCTCCCTGTATTTTCCACCAATTGTTCAAGCAGGTGGACATTCTTTGTTGCGGAAATACCCCTGCAGCCAACAGCATCACCTCCGCTTCCTCCAACCCCTTTAAAATAATTTCTAATATTTATATGATTTCCTTCCTTAGCTAGAAGGGAAGTGAGAAGGAAACGACATTTCTGGGCGATAGCCTGAAGCACAACAGTAAACACAATGGAAGACACTACGTTCCGTGATCAGCTCTCCCTCCCTCTCTCTTGCTTAGCTGCCCGCATCACGGAATCCCCAGCGGCCAGGATGCTTGTGCACGCCCAGCAGTTGTCAGTCATTAGTCTGTGCATGTCCATTCAGTTCCAAATTAACAGTGCCAAATTGACCCTCCACTCATTGCCTTCTGCAAAGGCCTTGCCTTTTCCCTTGCTGTTCTCTGCTGACATCATGGCCTATTGCACGGTTTTATGTGCTTGCCAGATTTATGAATGCACAAACATTTTACGTGCCTACCCTAAAATAAAAATGGCGGCAGCCGACATCAGTGGGGCAATGGCACGAGAGGAAAGAGGCATTGCAGAGCCCAAGTGTACTCCAGTCTTCAGCGGTCAGAGTTTTAAAATCTTTTTCCACCTTCAGAGGGCAGGAAGGGGTAATCTGTTTAATAAGCTTTCCCTTGATTTCTGGCAGAAACCAAAATGGAGCCATAGAGTGCCCGAAAGGAATAACCGGCTTATTGTGGCAGAGTTCTGTGTGGAAATTTTAGGGGAGCGGGCATAGCAAAAGGCCGAAATGTGAGCCAGAAGACGTGCCAGCTTTCCCTAGGGAGGTCACACCCCGTACCTCTTCCATTTCATAGAGTTTCCAGCTCCATTGTTCAAAGTATTTTGTCATCTACATCCCTGCCTGCTGATTGAGGATTCGCTTTGTGTGTTCCATGATATGAACTCTGGCCCACAAACGCTTAGGCAACCTTGCGTTTTGTTTTTTAAGGTGCCATAATACCCCAGCTTACCTTTTTAAAACATCCATTGCTGCCACAGACTAAGTATGCGCTCCGGAATCTGATCTCTGGCAGCAAATGAGCAAAGAGCACCTAGTACTAGCCTAAACAATTGCTTTTCCACCTGCCCATGCAATTACTTTTAATTGACAAGATAAGGCTAGAGCCCTTTACAATAGATTATTTCCTTTGTTGCTGGGGCTGTCCTCACAATGGCTTCCATAACTCAAATGTGATGCTTGTACAGGGAATTTATCTGAATATTCTTTCCCCTCTTCCTTATTTGCTCTTTCTTTTGAATACCCGTAATCAGGTGCTAATGTGGTTAAGAGCTATTCTGGGGAACTGAACCATGTGGATGTATGAAAAAAAGAAAAGAGCTGCCATACAGGTTCCGTTGCAGACAAGCAGTGCCTTGAAAGCACACACCGAGTCTTTAAAACATTTTCCTCACTTTCGAATACACGTCGGCACCGCGAGGAGGGGAAAGGGGGCCATGCCGTCCGTAAAGCCAAAATGAATCTTCTCCTCCTCTTGTCCCCAGTTCTGCTCAAACATCACGGGAGGAGTCCCATCATTTGTATGCCTCCTGTTTGCGTCTGACGTAGGGATTGTTAGCTAATGTTATAGAAAATGGAAACTGAGAAGTATACCTTGCCTTCCCACACACACACACACACACACATACACACCAATCTTTTCATGCTGTGCTTCGTAACTTGAAGCATCTTTCTTTCAAACCAGGTTTAGGACTCCTAATGAGCCAGACTGGACAAAAATGCCAAAAGCTACAGGGAGGCAAAACCAGAGCAAGCCCACTGTGGATTTCGAACTCTGAGAGTGCTCTGAGACAGGGGTAGTCAACCTGTGGTCCTCCAGATGTCCCATGAGTCCCTGCCAGCAAATACATGGGGATTGTAGTCCATGGAGGACCACAGGTTGACTACTCCTGCTCTGAGAGAGCCTGGCCAGAGGAACTCCAGCAGTGCTGCTGGGCCCTGTTTACCCCCAGCGTACTTAAATGAAGACAGCCCTGCTGAATTTAATCCAGTTACACCAGCTTCCCAAGTATAACTGGCCCCAGGGTCAAGATTTTGGTACCACTTGAGGCAACTCAACTGGGCCACATGGCCGGATACAGGAAGCCTTGACAGCACACAGCTGATTCCCCAAGTGGGGATGTGCATTTCTATCTGCCTCCGCAGGTGAATCTTGTGTTCAGCGGGACCCAGATGCTATCTAACTTTATGCTATCAAATTGGCATTAGTTGCACGTATTAGATCACCCATGCCTAGACCAGAATAAATTTGTCAGCTAATACTGGAGGTGCTTGTGACTTTCAGTGTGTGATCCTTTTAAAATGGGCTTGCAGCTGGTCTTGCTTCTTACTAAGAAGCTTTGCTGTTCTTTGAAAAGGGTAATAGAAAAACATGTTGTGGCTGCATCCTGGAAGCTTCAGCATCCTCGTAGGTTGCAGAGATTTGAATCTTAGCTAGGAAACATACACTTGGAATACAGAACATTGATTTGTTTTTCCCCCATGTAATTATTGTTATGGGAAGCATGTCCAAACCACTGGTGTTCCGTTGATTCGAATGGAGCGGCCTTGGACTAATTGATTTTTTACTGATGACATCTTGTATATTAACATTAAATACATCTAATCTCATGTATCTTTTCATTATAATTCATCTACTAACATCTGGTAAATCTGTGTCAGTAGATGCAATGAACTATATTTTGCACGGAGCAGGAAAATAGTATATCTGGTGTCTTCTTGTATTTCTCATACCTTGCTTTCATTTCATAATAAAAGGTCTAATTTCCATACTCTCTCTTGGGGAGAATGTTGCCGGTTTTACATACCTGTGCCATCGGTAGCAAGGAATCTCCACAACTTAATCCTCCCTGGAAGGTGCGCATTATCTTTGCAACTAGATAGGGCAGTGAGGAATCTCAATATCTCGGATTATCCTTCCAAGAGTGTTGGGAATCCGTCCATCTATACATAAAGTATTCACAAAGTGAAGTTGGAATCCCTAACAACCTAGCAAACAGAATGACAGACATTTAAGTAAAATGAATGACTTTCTGGAAGAGAACCACATCTTCCCCCCCCCCCTTTTATGGTTACATTTTAGAGCCCTGCAGCATGCACCTGAGCAGAGTTAGGCCGATCCAAATCCATTGAGCTCAAGTGGCATTAGGCCAGCCTCTGTTTTCTCAGTCTTCCCCCACCTACTGCAATATGGGGGCAACAATACTAACATAAGGATCACCTAAAAAATGTGAGTGAAACAGTTGAAAATGTCACAAGTATAATACAAAGTGTTAAGTGTTAGCATTTCTCTTCAGTTTTGCATCCTCCCCCCCAACACACACACAAGTTTCAAGCCTTGAAAATTGCAATAAGCCATTTTAAAAAAAATATAATACGCCTTAGCATTCATTGTAGGTTGAAAGGATGGTGCAGCATCTTTATCTGGAACAGATAAAGGGAATTGTCTCGTTTAGAAGTGCCTCGTGTTGCTGTGACGAGCACCGTTGCCATGCGTGCGAGAAATGAAACAAAGACCTGATAGGAGAGAATAAACACCTTTACAAATGAAAATGTTTATTATAAACTGTCACCGAAGACACAGAAATGGAGTGCCTTCTTTATAATAAATAGAATGAAAATCAGAGCAAAAAAGAACTGTTATTTCAGGGCCCCTTTTTGCTTCCAGCAGCGGAATGTTGATAATAAGAGAACAGACATAATTGGGTGCCTTATGGTGATTCAGATCTGTGATTTTGACCTTGAATGGGATTGACTCTCCAAGCATTACTTGTATTGTAGGAGGGAAGATGGGGAGGGTCTTAAATAAATCCTGGCCAAATCCTGACCCCCAAAGCCCTCTAAGAACTGTAGCTGTGGACATTGTTTTAGCTGGATGGGTCCCCTAAGTGCCCTTGTAATGCAGATAGTAAAACCTGAAACTCCAACACAAAATTCTCTCTCTCGGCATGCTCCCTGAGACTCTTTGAACTAGGCTTGAGGCCTGAGCCATATGCAGGCAAAGCGAGTGTTCTTAGACCGAGTTATATAAATTTCCTCCTTCCTTGAATTGGTGGCCTTGCCTGTTGTTTAGACTTCTGTGATACTTATCTTGTTAATGATTACTTTGCTGAACATGTTCTGGGGGAGGCATTCTTATTAAACTTGCGAACACTAAGTGCTGCCTGGGATTGACAATTTAATCATCCCTGACTGGTGTGACTTTCTTTCCAACTCATTGTGTTACATCGTTTTACTTCGTTAGGCTGAAAAGCCAGAGTTTGGGATGTCAGCTATTAATTATGAAGCCTATTTATAATAGCAGGCTGTCTCCACTTGTTCTTCAGTCCGCAGCTCAAACCTCTATGTGTATTTATTAGGCTACAGCAGATATTCCATTGGCTGCTTAATTACTGCATTTGGCCAATGGGAAGTCAGGCTTGGGAAAGAACACTCCCTCCCTGCACCCCCACCTCCCTGAACCAAACTACGTAATTCCTTCTCCTGGTTAAACAGTCTGTTGAGTCTGACCTTCATGCTAACCAGGGTTTCTCTTAAACTAGGATCTGAAATGGCAATTTAAGAATAAGTCATAACTCTCAGATTAAGGAAGGACCACATTAATTTTGGTGAGTTAGATATTTGTTCCAGGAAGGGAACAAGAACTGCAGAGAGAACCTGCACATCTTCAAAGTGGGATCCTGGGTTAGCAGGGAGCCAGCATTAGATCTGCCCAGGCCCACCAGACCTCACACACACATGTCAGAATGACCAACCCTTTCAAAAAAGCAGTAATAGATAGCAGTACCACATACATTAGGAGGGCAGATGTGTCATCTGTTCTAATTATTTGTTTCAAAGGTTGGCAAATGAGCAAATGTTAGCTTTGTACTCCCTAATATGCGTAAGAATGCTGGAAAAGAAAGGAGGCATGGAGGAAAATGGAACTACACTTTGATGCTTATGTATTTGTATTTTCTCCTGTTTTAAAGGTCAGGTTTGATTCGTTGGATCTTCTGATCTTAACTGCATAGTTAGTAAAACTGGCCGCCTCCACCAAGAATGGGTGGGCTGTGGGTGTAAAGGGGGAGAGTTGTTAGTGGCGTCACATGTCTTCTCCTTTCTGGCCTATATGTGGCAGAGCCACCATAGTAGTAGTAAAGACGGAAGGGAAGAAGCAAACAGAGGGTGAAGGGAATGGGTGCTGATGTCACTTCCAGTGATGTGTCACTTCTGGGGGCGTGGCAGGGGCGTGGCCAGCTGACATCAATTCTAGGGGTTCTCAGAGCTTGAACATTTATTTCAGGGGCTCCTCCACAGTCAAGAGATTGGAAAGGGCGATGCTCTGCATTTATTTCCCATGTAAAATTTTGACTTTAAGCAGGATTGTGAATTTGATTTGATTCTGTGAAAGTGCAGGGGGGGGAATACATTAATGAGGTAGCAGGTACAGAATGCAGCTTTCCAAGAATCTCCACTTTGCATTTTTAAAGCACATTTTAGGTTTTATGCCCATTTTAGTGACTTGGAAACTATAGAAACGGGTGAATGGGGTTTCCAGTGGTTGTGTGTGATGCTTCAGGTACTTGCATTCCCCAGGACCAAACTGTTCCAGGAACACAGAGATGTGTAACGAAACTGAAGACTCCCCTTATTCTAAGGGCAAGCAGTGCTGAGAGGGTCTGAGAGGGATGAAAAAAACAGTGAGCAGGGAAGGTGTTCAAATCAGGCTCTCCCAGCATTGCTTTTTTGTCAGGGTTTTGTGACATGTATTTGCATACAACATAAAGCCCTCATTTTTAATTGTGTCACATTGCATGGCCAGTTCAGGTTCCAGAAACTGATGTTTTTTGATGCAGAATCTGCACTATTCAAGGCACAGAACTTTAGGCGCTAATCCTTGCAAAGCTAGGCATAGAGTTTGTGAAAGTAAAGTCCTTACCTTTTGCAGTTTGGATTGGGGATGCGCTTCAGGTATACGTTACTCCTAATGTGACTCTCTAGTGGTCAACATTATTTATTTGTGTTTCAGAAAAATGAACAGTCACTGAAAAACAAGAAGTCCCGTCCTACAAGCAGGCCTCCGCTGATGAGGAAGCCAGCCCTACCCTCCCTTGCTTGATCATGGGCACCAAAAATGAAGAGATGGTCCCTGCGGAGCAGAACTTGAACCCTCTGTGCTTTGAATGTGGCCAACAACATTGGACAAGAGAGAACCACTTGTACAATTACCAGAATGACGTGGACGATGACTTGGTCTGCCATATTTGCCTTCAACCCTTGCTACAGCCATTAGACACCCCTTGTGGTCACACTTTCTGCTATAAGTGCCTACGGAATTTCCTGCAGGAGAAGGACTTCTGCCCTTTGGACCGCAAAAGGCTTCACTTTAAACTGTGCAAAAAATCCAGCATTCTTGTTCACAAACTGCTGGACAAGCTCTTAGTGTCGTGTCCCTTTTCCTCCGTCTGTGAGGAAGTAATGCAACGATGTGACCTGGAGGCACACCTCAAAAACAGGTGAGAGGCGGTGAGGAGCACGAAGCAACCTTGTTAGAAAGACCTCTTATCCTTCAGATCCTCTTTCTCTTCTTGAGTGAGGCTCAACGATTCCGCTTCCAGCGTCCAGCTTAGTCTCATTCTGGGTTGGCTTCTAAATAGCCATTCTGTCAAAACTTACCTCACAAATGATTAAGCCCTTGCTTGATCAGCCTTTTTATATGCCTCCGTTCTTTTCCCCTCGATCTTATCTCGGGCATTGCAGTGGATAACTAGATGGCAATGGCTAAGCAGGGTGTTTATCCTCTAATCTGGAGAACTGGCTCTCATTTCCCCACTTCTCCACATACAGCCAGTGGGGTGATCTTGGGTCAGTCGTAGTTCTCCCAGAGCTCTCTCAGCCCCACTTACCTTATGTGGGGAAAGGAACGGGGAGGTAATGATAAGCCACGTTGAGACTCCTTTGGATAGTGAAAAAGCAGGACTTTTTCTTCTTATTCAGAAGAATACAAAACCAACTCTTCTCTTACTGAGAGCCAGTTTGGTGTAGTGGTTAGGAGTGCGGACTTCTAATCTGGCATGCCAGGTTCGATTCTGCGCTCCCCCACATGCAACCAGCTGGGTGACCTTGGGCTCGCCACGGCACTGATAAAACTGTTCTGACCGGGCAGTGATATCAGGGCTCTCAGCCTCACCCACCCCACAGGGTGTCTGTTGTGGGGAGAGGAATGGGAAGGTGACTGTAAGCCGCTTTGAGCCTCCTTCGGGTAGGGAAAAGCGGCATATAAGAACCAACTCTTCTTCTTCTTATTCAGAAGAGTTGTGCAAGGGGTTGGACTAGATGACCCTTAGGTCTCTTCCAAATCTATTATTCTATGATTCTATGAGACATAGCTCACAGATATTTTCAGACAGGTGCCTTGGATCTCACAAGAGTGTTTCTTTAGACGGGAAGATTTTTGTCCATG
Source organism: Paroedura picta (assembly GCF_049243985.1). Taxonomy (NCBI): domain Eukaryota; kingdom Metazoa; phylum Chordata; class Lepidosauria; order Squamata; family Gekkonidae; genus Paroedura; species Paroedura picta. Next base: position 23,638,143 of record NC_135374.1, on the reverse strand, counting down.
AACCATGACTTCCTCACCTGCCCCATATACTACAACCCAGAATGCCCTCTGAAATGCTGTATCGGGGGGATAGCAGACTACCACCACCACCCAGGTCAACATTTTGGCAGGTTTTGGGGGCTGCAGCACTTCCCTGGCACAGATATCCTGGAATTCCAACTAATGTCCAAGCTACAGAGATCAGTCCCCCTTGGTGGAAGTAACAGTTTCAGAGGGTGGGTTCTGTGATATCCAACAGAACTTAGGAGAAATGGAAGCTCTAGAACGGGGGTCCCCAGGCACTTGGAGCCTAAGTGCCTTTGGGATTCCGACACCTGGTGGTGAGTGGAACTACAAAATCGCTGCCACAAAACATAAGGGAAGGAGGTGATGCATAACGCTGATCATAACTTTTCAACATTTCAGACCAAAGCTTTGTTTTATAAGATGCCTTTTAAAATATATTGAAATATTTTTCTGCATATACACAGCATTCCTTCCGTCATACAGCAGAGATCCTCATGCTGTGATATCAGCTGCTGCTGAAGCAAGTTTAAAATAATCTATACTGCCAGTCAGATCTTTAATGACCAGTGAACAACTCTGCTGGCCAAAAAAAGTTCTTTTTTTTTTTTTAGAAAACATGGCAGGGGGCAGTAAGGGTTCCAGCAGACACTGTGATGCCCCGAGGTACCATGCAATGGACCCCTGCCCTAGAGTGATACCACATCCCTACTAAGCGCCCCCCCCCCTTTCCAGGCACTTTCCCAAAATATCCAGAAATTTCCTAAACTGGAGTTGGCAACCCAAGCACATGTTCCTTCAATCTCGTGCCATGAGAAACAGCCAGTAATTTCCACCTCACAGCAAATCAGGATTTGTGTTAAACCCCCTGTTCATAGAATCATAGAGTTGGAAGGGACCTCCTGGGTCATCTAGTCCAACCCCCTGCACTGTGCAGGACACTCACAACCCTCTCGCTCATCCACTGTCACCTGCCACCCCCTTGAGCCTTCACAGAATCAGCCTCTCCGTCAGATGGCTATGCAACCTCTGTTCCGGCTAATGATGTTGCTTTCCCTGATGTGCACAGATCTGCCGGTTCTTACTTGCTATTTACTGATCTGGAACTCATGGCAAATTATGATTTGCATGAAAGCTAGAGCCATTTTTTTACTCAAGTGCATTGGGGGTAGGGGGAAAGTAGTTTTGTTCACAGAGCCCCAAATCATTATGTCTCATTGTCTCAATAAAAGGTAGCATAAGAGAAAGGAGGGCTAGTTGGGGAGCGGGGTGGGGGATCTGAGTGCGTGTGAACCTCCTCTTTTTTCTTGTTGGTAGTTTTACTTTCTTCTATCTCCCACAGATCTTGTCTTAGTTGGCTGAGGAAGTCTTGGTGCTCTGACATTTTGCATTTCACAGTATTAACCGCTCCATCACATGCAGTCAGCTGGGTGACCCTGGGCTTGCCACAGCACTGATAAAGCTGTTCTGACCAAGCAAGAATATCAGGGCTCTCTCAGCTTCACCCACCTCACAAGGTGTCTGTTGTGGGGAGAGGAAAAGGAAGGCAACTGTAAGCTGCTTTGAGACTCCTTCGGCTAGAGAAAAGCAGCATAGAAGAACCAAATCTTCTTCTTTTTCTTCAGTAATATCAGGGCTCTCTCAGCCTCACCTCCCTCACAGGGTGTCTGTTGTGGGGAGCAGAAAGGGAAGGCGATTGTAAGCCACATTGAGACTCCTTTGGGTAGAGAAAAGCGGCATATAAAAACCAACTCTTCTTCTAAAATACTCAGTAAAAAGGTAAAGGTATCCCCTGTGCAAGCACCGAGTCATGTCTGACCCTTGGGGTGACGCCCTCTAGCGTTTTCATGGCAGACTCAATACAGGGTGGTTTGCCAGTGCCTTCCCCAAAAAAATACTCAGTACAGGAATTCAATTATTTGGGTGCAATTCAATTATTTGGGTGCAAAAGTCCCATTGAAGCACATGATAAATCCACAGAATTCACCAAGACGTGAATTTGCTTTCTCCTCCTCTTGATTGTGACTCCTCTTGATTGTGACTTTTTCCTGGAAGCATTTTCTTTCTGTCTTTCTTTCTTTTGAATGTTTGGGTCATTGGTCCATCACGTCTGAGTCTTTGCTGAGAGCCCTATTTGTTGTCCACGATAGATGAGTAGTCTGACTTAGTACAAAGAGGCTTCATGTGTATATCAGTAGGCTGTTAAAAATTCTGGGATGGTACAATCTATCTGTCTTTCTATACGCACTCCTATTACAGAAAAAAATAGTGTTTGAGAATGGCATTAAGAAGACAGAAGCAAGGGCTGTTTGTACATCTGGCAAGAAGGACACAGTTACTGTCCAATAGGTGCTCATGACCATCGGGGCAAGCCTTGTGCCCAGTGAAGTTAGGCCTACTTACTGGGGCAGGAGCTTGCCAGTACCTCTCGTTCATAGAGATGTTGCTGAGAAGCCAGGTGTGTTGGCAGGAATTTCAGGATCATCATTCGGGTGCATTTTGTACTATCAACATCCATCTCTGCAAGATGGGGTTGAATGCCTTAATGAAGACTCACGCTACTATTGTTGTGATCACAATACGATTTTCAAGGTGCTTTGGGAGGCAGCACGCCACCTTCTCTCCCCCAGTGGCTTCAGATCTTGGATCCATTAAGTGGAGCCAGCATTTGGATGGGAAGACTCCGTGGAGGAAGGTAGTGGCAACCCACCCCTGATTCTCCCTTGCCTTGAAAGCCCCTCGCTAGGGTCTCCATAGGTCAATTGTGACTTGATAGCACTTCTGTACATGAAGTGCTTTGTACACCTTATCCTATTCAGTGAAACTATGAGAGGTATTGTTTTATAGATGTGCGAATGGATGCTGAAAAACATTGTGGGTTGCGCAGGTGAAATCCACCTCCTAGGTCCAAGATCAGCTAGTTCTCTATTATTCCAGACCACACCGTCCTCAAGTAGATTTGGCTGGCCTTAGTGCTGAAATGGCCTGACGGCCTGGTTAGTTTCCACTGTCAAAATAATCTGCTTCATTTAATCATAAAAGCTGAACGAAATGTCAGTGTAACCCCACAGGCAACTTTGGTGCATGTGGCAAATCTGCGCAAGCTAACAAGGCGATTAGAAGAATGAGGCACAAAATGTCACTAACCCCACCCCGATATTAAAGTGTTGCTTCGTTAGCGTTCCCTTATCAGATTTTCAGGTTCAGTAGATTCCCTTGAGAACTGTGGACCCTTGGAGTCACTTCCGGCGCCTCCGTAGCCAAGGGCCACAAATCTCAGGTGGACTTTAATTCTCTGACACATGGTATTGAGAAATGTTGTTAATATTTAAAAAGCTGCAGCATTAATGGAAAGGTACTCTGCCAAAAGTCACTTAGTGGACACAGGTCCAACATTATTCATTTGAACCTTGCTACCTTTTGTTTGATCCCCCTTAAGTGTTCTAGGATGGAGGGGACACACACACACACTCTTGCAAAAGAGCATATAACAGGTTAGTGGGAACAGGATGTTCTCTAAGGGTTTCCACATCACGCAGTAAGGCCCATGCGTGCAGAAGAATGGGGTGGGAATGAGATGGCAGAACGGACTGTGCTACTTCAGACTGCAGCTGGTGTGTTCTTTCTTGGAATGCTCCTTCACATTGAAAAAATCCCACTCCCTAATTAGAAAACTAGCCCAAGTAAGGGAAGAGGGTCTGTCTCTTCTCTTCGCTTGATGCGTTGGCTTCCTGCTCTGGGAATTTTTAGGGGAACATTTCAAATTGTGATTCTCCACCTGCAGCCTGAAGCAGTAGAGCATTGCTCCGCCTTATGCTCCTGCATGAGCAAAGAAGAATTGGTTTTTATACCCCACTTTTCCTTGCCTTCCCTTCCTCTCCCTATAACTGGCACCTTTTGATGTAGATGGAGCAGAGAGAACTGTGACTGGACCAAGATCCATCAGCAGGCTGGGTCAAGAGTAGTGGGGACTAAAACCTGCTTCGTCAGATTAGAGTCTGCTGCTCTTCACCACTGCACCAAGCTGGCTCTCAAGGGGGGGGGGGATGCATGGAATTGGCCAGGCCCTGGAAGTTCATTTCTCACTCACCTTCATACTGGGCAGAGACGAGTAGGAATGCTGTGTTTGGCTCCACCTGCAGAGTTCAAAGCACAATATCTACCATGCAACATTAAATCTTCATTATGGGTCACTTCTTGTATGGTGGCAGAAAGTGCCGTCAGTTTGCAGTGGACTTATGGCAGCCCTATAGGGTTTTCCAGGCAAGAGACAAACGGGTGATTTGCCATCCCCTGCCTCTGCAAGCAGCTCAGAACTTTCTTGGTGGTCTTCCTTCCAAGTATTGCCAGGGTCAGCCCTGCTCAGCTTCCAAGCTTTGACAAGATCAGGCCAGCCTGGACCATCCAGATCAGGGAAGGCTTTTTGTATACATATATGTGATTTCCCTTGAGTTTCTCGTTTGTTAATACTCATCTGTGAAAACCACACAGTTCGATTTATCACAGCTGGCCCGTGATCGCTTTCATTTTTCTTCTTCCTTATCCTTATCCATTGTTCCTCTTAATATTTGTGAAACAGCCCTAGGGGTGGAGAGTGTCCTGGTTGTCCGAGATGGAATAGGGCCAATTAGGGTGTGGCCAGCAAAGCTGGCCGCACCCTGATTGGCCCTCCCTCTCTAGCTCCCGCTCTCCTTCCCTGGACACTAGCCACTTTGCTCTCAGATGCTTGAGAGAGACACAAAGAGACACAGAGAACCCTGCCAAACCGCAAATGACCCCTGATTACCTGCTTTGGCTCCTGCTGCGAGGGAGAGAGACAGACATAGACAAACTGCAAATAAGCCCCAAACTGCAAACGCCCCTTGCTTCCCTGCCAGGAAGGAGCCCTGATTACCTCCTATGGTTCCTGCTGAGAGAGAGAGAGAGAGAGAGAGAGATCTGCACCTGCCGGTGTCCCCTGGGTCCTAGCACCCATTACATTCTTGGTTGCAATGGGCATTCGTAGCTAGGCGCTAAGGTTAAGTAGGCCAGGGTCTGGTGAATGCCTAGAAGAAGAGGCATCCTGGAAACTCTGTGTCATGCCCCTTGAGTTACGGAACGGAAGAATGGAAGTTCAGCATATTATTAACGATGCAGTACTTTTAAACAAAAGTTGTTTGTCAGTGACCCAAGACATACTTAAGCATGCAGGAGATTGCTCTGTGATGTCAGAGCAGATCAGCCAGTGGAGGTCAGAAGGGCAGAATAGGCCAACACTGGAGAGGAAATTGCAGGAGTGGTTGGATACTGGAGTATAAAGAGTACTGGGTAGTTATGTGGGCAGGGCAGCTCACTGAAAAGGTAGCTCCATGCATTAAAATACTTTACCCAGCAGTTTTCCTCTTTCCATTTCAAGCTGGTATCTCTCATGCATAACTAGCCTTTGTACTCAGAATTCAGAATATACATGCAGTGCAAAGGACTTGACAATTTTTAAGTTCCAATTCTCTCCTTGTCCCCAAACCCAGGAATCCTTTCAAAAACTATCAAAAGCACATAATTCAAAAGGCAGCAGGCAAAAGACAATGCTCAAGCACGATTCGTATTTTGGCCAGGCCAGGCTTTGCTTATTATGTGACAAAGGTGGATTTTTTTTTGTTCTCCTGCTTTTCCACGCTTAAATAAATTCAAGGTGGACAAATTTTAGCAGGGAGCGGGGGAAAGTATTTCACTGGTGAGTTCACAGAATCATAGAGTTGGAAGGGGCCATACAGGCCATCTAGTCCAACCCCTTGCTCAACGCAGGATCAGCCCAAAGCATCCTAAAGCATCCAAGAAAAGTGTGTATCCAACCTTTGCTTGAAGACTGTCAGTGAGGGGGAGCTCACCACCTCCTTAGGCAGCCTATTCCACTGCTGAACTACTCTGACAGTGAAATTTTTTTCCTGATATCTAGCCTAGATCGTTGTAGTTGTAGTTTAAACCCATTACTGTGTGTCCTTTCCTCTGCAGCCAATGGGAACAGCATCCTGCCCTCCTCCAAATGACAACCTTTCAAATACTTAAAGAGGGCTATCATGTCCCTTCTCAAACTCCTTTTCTCCAGGCTGAACATTCCCAAGTCCCTCAACCTTTCTTCATAGGGCTTGGTCCCTTGGCCCCAGATCATACTCGTCACTCTCCTCTGTACCCTTTCAATTTTATCTACGTCCTTCTTGTAGTGAGGCCTCCAGAACTGCACACAGTACTCCAGGCGTGGTCTGACCAGTGCCATATACAATGGGACTATGACATCTTGTGATTTTGATGTGATGCCCCTGTTGATACAGCCCAAAATGGCATTCGCCTTTTTTTACCGCTGCATCACACTGCCTGCTCATGTTTAGCTTTCAATCCACAAGTACCCCAAGGTCTCATTCACACACAGTGTTACCGAGAAGCGTATCCCCCATCCAGTAGGCATGCTTTTCATTTTTCTGACCCAGATGCAGAACTTTACATTTATCTTTATCAAATTGCATCTTGTTCTCATTTGCCCATTTTACCATTGTGTTCAGATCTCGTTGAACTCTGTCCCTATCTTCTGGAGTATTTGGCAGTCCTCCCAATTTGGTGTCATCTGCAAACTTGATGAGTAGTCCCTCCACCCCCCCCCCCCATGTAGAGCATTAATAAATATGTTAAAAAGTATCTGGCTGAGCACCGAGCCCTGAGGTACCCCGCTACTCACCTCCCTCCAGTCTGATGAAACACCATTGACAACAACTCTTTGAGTGCGGTTCTCTAACCAATTCCCTATCCACCTAACTATCTGAAAATCCAGATTGCAGTCCTTCAATTTATCCATCAGAACATTAACAATCCATCATTGTTAATACTCCCTCCCTCAAACAAACAGAATCAGGTGTTTTTTCAAAGATGCCCCTTTGGAATTGGTGTGTGGCATTGGCTGGTTTGTCCTGAAATCACAGTGCCATAGGAGGATGCCAAATAATGTGATGGGGAAAAGATTGATTTTGTTTTCTCAGGATGCTCAAGCATTTTGTGATGTTCTTGAGATTTTGTGAAGGCACTGTTGCGTTTCCTTTCTAGGTGTCCTGGGGCTTCCCATCGAAGAGCTGCCTTGGAGAGGAGGAAAAATAGCAAATTGCAGGCAGACACGGAGAGCGAGAGCGAGAGCAATATGATAGATCGGCCAGGTTCTCAGTCTCCCGATGCAGAGCATCCTGGGACAGGCACGGCACCAGCAGAGCAGAACTTCACGTCGGCAACCGTCCCCGTGTGGACAGAGGAGTCCGGCCTTGACAACCCTGCCTTTGAGGAGAACACAGGGGCTGACAGTATGTTCGGTTTCTCTTTTGTCTCTCTCTTTGAACTGCCTCTGTGAAAACCTAAATTTTAGGAAGTCTCAAGCAAGGATTTTTCTCCTCCACAAAGAGATCCAGTTCTGCAGCCAATTTTCCGGAGTTATTTATTTATTTTAATTAAAAACCCTCGTTTCATTAACTCATATGATCTTGTGAGCCAGTTAAGGCTATTAAAAGGAATCAACATTGATTTGTTGTATGCATTTTAACTGGCTAATCAATTAAAACCGTCCTGCATGTGCATACTGGATAAGATGATATGACAAATTACTACAGTGCCCGTTTGGGTGTGCAGTTATCTCATTTTTAAATCTGATTGTAAGATGACAGATTTCCATGCACCTTGTTTCTGTACTTGATGAATCCTCTGTGAACGCCATCTTCCCAGATTAATATGTAGGCTATGTGGAGAAGTGCCTTTTCCTGCAGTAGCTTGAAGTGTCCAGGTAATTGTGCTTGGACTTGTTTGCATAGTCTAGACTGATTGCTGTTCTTGCTCTGCATTTGCTTTTCATTTTACCCTTCACGCTGCAGTTCCTCAAGGGTTTGCATCCATCCGCCCGTCAGCCCTTGCTGTAAATCGCTTGCACTCAACTGAATATCAGAACCGCCTTGATGGATTGGACAGAGGCCCAAATTGTCCATCACTGTGTCCTCCTGCAGCGGCCAGCCAAATTCCTTTGGAAGCTGACAAACAGAGCATGCCTTTGCTAGCTGTTTGTCCCCGGCATCTCACATTTCCGTATTTCATTTATTTACATTATTTATACGGAACCCTTTTAGCCTTGGAAGGGTCAGGTTAGCGGTCACATTCAAATCCTGATCATCTTTAAGTAATATAGCTTTCATTTAAAGGTGCTGACCCAAATGGGATCAAACCTGGGCGTTTTCAACAAAACACTCAGAATAATAAATTATATTGAGCAGTCTCCAAATCAGGGTGAAAAAAGGAGGAAGTCTCTTCAGCTTCTAGCTCAGAAAATGCAGGGAAGTCACACTGTATACTTGGTAAGGTCTCTGAGAAGTCACTTTTCCTCTCGGTCACGGCAGGAGAAATCCCACACACCTTCAGGATGAAATGCCCATGTCAGAAGATGGCTGCTCTTCTGCGAACTACCTTTCTCCATCTCCACAGGCTTTTTTTTTTTAACCTCTGGAAGTTCTTCAGAAAATTCTCCATTCCCTCAGAGGAAAAAATGCCTCAGCTCTTTCTCTCTCCATCCCCTTTCTTTCACATCACCTGGCCTCTCTGTGGAAATCCCCTCACTATAGAGGGCAGTGTTCCCAAGTCTGGGGCCCTCAACAGTTGATGTCACAATTTTTAAAGTAATATTTTTACAAAACTTCCATATGCATTGATATTCAAAGATGCACAACCTCTGGAGGTGGAAGATCCATTTTGCTTTCATGGGTGTTAGCAATGTCCTCAATGACTTGGGGACCACACATAGCTCTTCTAAGTAGTGTTACCCAATATTATGGCACATGCTCTGTGTTTCAGGAAAGTAAGCAAGGGCCTTGCCTGGTGGAGCTAGTGGTTGGCAGCTGGCAACTTGTTGAAACAGCTGGCAACCACTGGAGGAACAGGTGAGCCGTCAGCCTTCTTGAGGTGCAGGCCCCATCCCAGGGAAGGAAACAATTGTGGCTCTTACGGTTGATAGCAACTGCAAATGGAGCTCTCCATGGGTACCACCGATTGAAACCATTTTTATATGATCTTAGTATGTTCCTGCCAGTTGCTAATCTGATAACATAAGGTCTTTTCAAAAGATGTAACTCAGCAGTTTATTATTTATTTGTTTGTTTGTTTGTTTGTTTGTTTATTCATGCCCCCACCTTTCTCCCCAATGGATACCCAAAGTGGTTCACCTCATTCTTCCCTCCATTTTCTCCTCACAACTACCGTGTGAGGTAAGCCAGGCTGAGAGTGCTTGACTAGGCCAAGGTTCCACAGTGAGCTTTTGTGGCACAAGGAGTGATTCCAACGTGGGTCTCCCACATCCTAGTCTCAGACCCTGGGACTCAGGCAAAGGTCTCTCACATCACCTACTACTTGAGTCTTCTAACTGGAGGTGCTGGGGATTGAACCTGGAACCTTCTGCATACAATCAGGTATCTGCCACTGAGCACCCTCGCCACTAAATGCACCTTAGCTGCATTGCAATAATGTATTTTCTACAAAATCCACTCCCGGAACTGTCGCATTTAGTAACTCAGTCAAGATTAATAGCTTAAAATATTTAAATCAGTTAAAAGGGCACTTTGTTTAGTCAGGCCGAAACTTGGTTTTTAGAAAGTTCTTCATTTTTAATGGAAGTCCCACAGGGGCAGAAACGAGACAAGGCATTCCTCCCATGAAGAGTCTGTTCTCCGTTTATGCCCTCCGGCTACAAGACTCCCATCTGTGGGATGTTATCCTGCTCCTGCCAAAGGAATCACTGAGTAATGAGGCGACATTTCCAGTAACTGCGATTTTAGAGAGGAAGAGAAGCCTTATCGGAGAGGAAGGGGGCCTTCCTGCTTTCACTTCCTGGTGTCTCGCCATCCACGAATTTCCTGCATTCCTTCCATTTTGCCTCCCTCTGTTTATGCAACAGCAACTTGCTTTTCAAAAACAAAGCTCCTAAATGAATGAGAAGGCCGTGGCTGGCCGCCTAGCTTCCAGACTAATTTTACTGATCCCACCACTGTTCTTTTACGTTGTCTGTGGATCAGTCTAAGAGTGATGAGAGGGAGGGGGGCACCTTCTTTGTTTACATACGTGCCTACCTATTCATACCTAAAGAATATTGCGGGAGGGAGATGTTCTAGAGCCAGTGTGGCAGAGTGATCACAATATCAGACTAGGATCTGGGAGAATCCCCACTCCAACATAGAGTTTTCTGGGTGACCTTGGGTCTGATATACACTTGCAGCCTGATCTACCTCACAGGGTCATTGTGAGAGGAGAACAGAGAACAATACAAGTCACTTTTTGCCTCTATTGGGGTCTAAATGAAGGAAATAAATAGTTTCAACAAGAGGGGAGCCAGCAAGAGAGGAGATTAAGTCTCAGCTCCCTTCTGTGAGCTAGATAGGCCAGTGGCAGCTTCATATGCTGGAACTGCAGCCTGCCAAGGGGCACAGTCTGCCTGTTATTTTTGTTGCCTCCCTGGGACTGCAAATGCAGAAAGGACCTTACCAGTCCCAATAGCTGGCAGGTGTCCAGTGCTCAGTGGTCTGCATTTGATTCAACAGTTCAGGAGCTGGACAACCCTGGTTTAGTTTCCTTGCCTTGCTATAGGTCAGGTGTTGCTCGTGTTGGTTTGTGCAGTCGTTGGCTCTGCTGCCAATATATTTAGGTGCATGTGTGTGTTTGTTTTTTCAAATTGGGCAGCAACCCATCAGCCGCCAAGCTTGCCGGAAGGTGAGATCACAACCATCGAAATCCATCGGTCCAATCCTTACATCGAGCTGGGAATTAGCATAGTGGGTGGCAATGAAACCCCTTTGATCAACATTGTTATTCAGGAGGTTTATCGCGATGGGATTATTGCCAGAGACGGAAGGCTCCTTGCTGGGGATCAAATACTTCAGGTACGTGTCTAATTTTATATTCTTCTCGGCCTGCATCTGTCCAGGCTGTGCAGAGCTATAACAGGTGACAAGTGTTTCCAGGCAGTTAGTTGAAATTTGAGGCTATGGTTGTTGTTGTTTTTCTTTTTTTGCTTAGTAAGTTCTAGTTGGAAAACATTCTTATTCCGGCAAAGTAGGATTTGCTATTTCCATGCTGGTAATAATTATTAATGTGACTCTTGGGGGGGGGGGGGGGGAGTTGCCTTCTTGAAACATATCTGTTCTGCTGCATCCTTCTTTTAATTGGGAAATAAAAGCCAGAATGGTTGTGTCTCTCTGTTGTGAGTAATGCGAAATGCTTTAGCTGCCTGTAGCTTTGCAGGCTTCCTTCAGTGCCCTGAAAGGTTATTATGGATAAGATGTCGACACAGTTTACCTAGCACAGAAGCAAGCATCACTGTTGTTCATCTTATATAAGCGGGTGGGCAGAAGGGATTGTGTCCATGCTTGGCTCTTGTGGCCCTTTCTTGCATGCTCAGGGAAATGTTGATCAGCACTCAGGGGGCAGGAGGCAAACTTCCAGCAGGCCAGACTGGCCAGGGATTCTTGTTTCTTTGGAGAGAGGGGCATCGTTTGGGCATGGGATTGGGGTCACTATAGGTGGGCAAGTAGTTATGAGTTTCCTGCATTCTGCAGGGGGTTGGACTAGATGACCCTAGAGATCGCTTCCAACTCCATGTTTCTATGTAGCTTCCCTCCACTTACCCCATACAAACCACTTTACATTCTTAATTTTTCCAGTAAGCCCCCTCCGCTCCTAAACAACAGAGAGTAGACTGGGTTTGAAAAAGTTGTTACTTCCCACTTGTGAACTCATATGTGCCCTTCAAGATAAGAACTAGGTGTTCTGGAGTCTGTGTGTGCATGATAGGAGATGAGATATTTGTATAAGAGGGGAATCCAGCAGAAGATGCTTGCACGCTTCTTGCAGTAGCCTTCACATGGGGTCACTGGAGGGTCACCTGAGGATGCTGAGGAATGGGCATGGCAGAAGGATCTTCTCCACAGGGCTGCAGGGGCTGCTGAGTTACTCTTCTCAGATCACATGCTGCCGCCAGCCATCCAAGAGGCACAGTATTCTATCTATCACATCCTTGGCCACATTGCAAGGGACACAGGATGCCAGTCCTGCATTGTGAGCACTGCGTAATGCCCGGAAATTATAAGCCTCCCCAAGTGACCAAGCAGATGCAGTTTTTGGGGCTTAGGTATCCCAAGAACGTTACAGAAGCGGTGTAGACAAAGCCCAAAGTTGATTGCTGGCCTTCTAGTTTTCACGAGGAGCTTTCTGAAAAATCCGGACCATCCCTGCGAGGAGCGTTTTGAGGAGCGAACGTGTGAATGTGTTTTTGTCATTCTTCCAGGTCAATAACTTTGACATCAGTAACGTCTCCCACAACCACGCAAGGGCCATCCTTTCCCAGCCTTGCACAGCGCTGCACCTCACCGTCCTCCGGGAGAGGCGGTTTGGAAGCCGAACTCACAACCACAGCGATAGCCCTCCTCAGCGCGAGGAGAGTTTTCACGTGACTTTACATAAACGAGACTCCAATGAACAGCTTGGGATTAAGCTGGTGCGGAGGACGGACGAGCCAGGGGTCTTCGTCCTCGATCTCTTGGAAGGGGGCTTGGCTGCTCAAGATGGCCGACTCTGCAGCAACGACAAGGTGCTGGCTATCAACGGGCATGACCTGAAGCATGGCACACCAGAACTGGCGGCTCAAATTATCCAGGTAGATCACATTGCATCTCATAGGGTGGGAACACACTAACGGTCGTCAGGGCTGTTAATACAGGGAGTTGCAACTCAGAAGAACACTAACACTGAGAGTATGAATAGAGGAATGCCGTGTTTGATGAAGACAGAGAGAGCTGAGCCAGCTAATTACCTTAACAGTCCCCTTCCTCGGAACTTACTTGAGCAATGAGGCTGCTTCCCGTAATAGGACAGAGCATTAAAGCGGTTTCCCGTAGGTCATTTGCTTGCTGCCTGAAGACAAGTATTTGTGTGCTTTTTTCTATATTCTGAGGTGCGAATGGGTTTGCCTCTCTGTCTATATATAGACATCCTTTTTTTCACAGCTTTCACAGACCAATGATGTGTCTTGGCTCAATGCAACTCATTCATCTTCAAAGCTCTCTTTTCCCAATGGGAAAGGCTCTTGCATAGCTGCCTTTCCACACCTCTGGTTGAGACCTTGCAGGGCTATTTACTGGCAGTGATATGAGACAACACTGAGCTATTTGAACCAAGAGTGTGACAATATAAGGAAGGCGTTTGGGTTTTATTGATGTATTCATTAAAAGCGGGTTAGCATGATGTAGTCTTCCCAGTTTTAATGACTGGCGGCCATTTTTCTGCTGCCAATGGAGACAAACTCCAGCCGAGCAGCTGAAATGTTTCAAAGCTCTCCTGTTCAGCTGCAGTGGTGTTGACCTCTGACCAGCTTGACCTGGAATGGTTGACCTCCTCTCCATAATACAGTGGAGAATGCAAGTACTTCCAAAAGGAGAAGATCCTTCCGGTCTAAACATTAAAGCACAGAAGAAAGTGGGCACATGAAAGGAAGCTTTTGGGAAGTGGGGTGGAGATGGGACAGCGGGTTGCAGAACAGAATTTTAAAACATTGAATTCAAAGGCAGAATCCTGCAGCTGCTGTTATTGAGGAAGGGGTCAGTACTAGAGCTGTGCGCTTCGGCGCACTTCGGCCACCTCAGCCAGTGCCGCCTCGGGCTTTGGGGATTGCCGAGGCGGCCGAACCACGCCGAAGCGCACAACCCTAGTAGTGCTGAGGCCGGAGCAGATGGGTGAGACCACCTACAAATGGTGAATATTTTATTAGTAGAACACTGACTTCACACAGTCGGTACCCCTCAAGGGCTGTTTCAGCTTCTCGATTTACCATTTGCACGTTTGTACTTTCTCAACTTCCCCACAAAGCCCGCGTTTGAGAGGGACCGCTCACGGCACGTCAGATAAACAGCATTAATTTTGTTTGGAAATTGCTGTGACATGCTCGATTGTAACGATGTTGTTTCGCCGCTATAATAGACCAAGATGTTAAAATTGGATTAGCCGCTTTATATATTATCTGTTATTCGTTCACACCCTTGTCTGCTGACGAATCCCCTGCAGTTCATTGTTCTCGCCCTCTCTTACAGAAGGATCCTGTTTTCTCACCATGTCATATCCGAGTGCCAAGTGCCCGTGGAGGAGTTACTAAATGAATGTATTACTATTACTTGTTCCACCGTTACCAGTGACTTTGGAATGCATAAATTCTCAGCATAAATTATTTTAGCCCCACTCAGCAGTATAGTTCTGTTGGAACTAAGGGACACATCCCTGCCCTACCCATGCCCTTCTTCAGCCCCAAAATTACACTGGTCTCCCCTTCTTTTTGTATTCCACTGCTACACACACACACACTGGAAAGAAGGATCCCTCACCGACTGCATATTGTAGCTGAAACAGGAATATTCCCCCAAGTCGGATTGGAGGGGGGTGGCTGTCTCACAGGAGTTGGGGCAGCGAAGTTCCCAGTGCGGAAACGGTCTCTGAGAAGATCAGTGTAACAAAGTCATAACTATATACTCAGATTACTTAGGAGGCTTAAGTAGCAAATGTGGGTGGTCATATATTTATGTGCTTTTTGTGCTTTTAAATACAGCTTTTTTCCAGCTGGATCGGCACTCAAAAGTGGCTTACAATGCAAATCTATTGCATTTTTTAAAATTAAAGCCAGTTACTGGAATGAAATGAGAGCCAGTGTCTGGTCATAGTGATGAGAGTGTTGGACTAGGCTCTGGAAGACTCCCGTTGGAACCCCCACTTTGCAGTGGAAGCTCTCAGGGTCCCTTGGGCCAGTCACCCTCTCTCAGCCTACTCTACCTCACAGGGTGGTTGTGAGGATAAAATGGAGGAAAGCAGAGAATGATGTAGCCATTTTGGGTCCCATCTGGGGAGAAATGTAGCAAACGTCGCAAATAAATAAAAACCCACAGTTATGTCCTTGCTGTTTTGTTCGAATACTCCAGCATCTCTTGGAGAACCTAGTGGGATGGTGAGAAGCTGGGAATGATGGTGCAGATGATGAGGGGGAGGATGCCCCAGATGTTTCTGTTCCCACTGTCAACCCCACCATCCAGCTGCTGGTAGCTTCAGTAGCTGGGTTCTCTGGGATTCCCTTTTGGAAGCTCAGGTCAATTAAAGTAATTTGGAGAGCTCAGGGGACCATTCTCATGAGAGACCGAATAGCTTTATAAATGGATATATTATAAACGAGCGATGCCCATCTGTAATTATACAGTCATAAGCTTAAAGCTGTCTGCATCAATAGTTGTGTACATTCTTTAAGTTAACTATGTAATTGCTACAGTGTGTTCTACCTGGAAGGCAGCATGGAATTAACTTGTTCATGTTGCAGAGTCCCTGGGATGTGTTGGGTTCTCCTGAGTCACGCTGCAAGTTGTAATGTTGGGTATCTCCCCGTCTCTTTCTCTGCATGTCTGTTCCACAGGCCAGTGGTGAAAGGGTGAGTCTCACCATTTCCAGGCCAGCCAAGTCCCAGATCATGAGCATCCTCAGAGATGGTGGGACTCATCCCATCAGCCAGCACCAGTCTCATCAACTCTATCATAGTAATCGGCCCAGCCCACATAAGGTACGTCTGAAAGAGGTCAAATTTTACATCTGCCAGCTTTGATTAAGGGCATGCAATGAATTAAGGTTATGTGGCTCTCCAAGGGTATGAGGAAGCTGCAGGTCAAGAAAGCACACGTCAGCAACAGCCAATTTGGTGTAGTGGTTAGGAGTGTAATCTGGCATGCCGGGTTCGATTCTGCACTCCCCCACATGCAACCAGCTTGGGTGACCTTGGGCTTGCCACAGCACTGATAGAACTATTGTGACCAAGCGGTGATATCAGGGCTCTCTCAGCCTCACCCACCTCACAGGGTGTCTGTTGCGGGGAGAGGAAAGGGAAGGCGACTGTAAGCTGCTTTGAGACTCCTTCGGGTAGAGAAAAGCAGCATATAAGAACCAACTCTTTTCTTCTTCTTCTTCTACTTCTACTTCTTCTTCTTCTGCTTCTTCTTCTTCTTCATGTAAAACAGTTTTCTTTATCAGATGTCGGCAAAGACTAGCATACGCTGTAGTGTTAAACAAACCAGGATCAGGGACTCTCTTGGCATCCTCCATCTAAATGCAGATTTGAGCATGCTTGTTCAAGAATTAAAATCTAGAGAGACTAACAGTGGACTCCTGTGTAGAATTGACCCCATCTGACCAGAGTAATTGTGCATAAGATTACACTGTCATTCTTCCCGCTCCTAATCTTACTCAGCAGCTTTTCCCGACTATAAGTATCTGCTTCCCTATATAATGCAGTGTATAAGCACAAATGAAGCGCATGAGATCATCCTGCGAGGTCAGTCAGGCAAGCTGTGTACTGTTACGTAAAGCTGTATCAGGACTGGTTCCAGCTCCCTTTATCTTCAGCGGATCACCATTTTAAATGGCCAGAAGAGATATGTGCCAATTAAAAGGGGGAAAGAAGCATAGTTTCCAAAGATGGATAAGATTTGGGGGGGAATCTGACATTCTCCTGTTCTGCAGAATCTTTCATGTTCCTCATCAGATTCTGGAGCATTCACTAGACATCACCTATGTTTCTGGGATTGTTGGCACAGCCTTAAGGACTAGACGCTTAAGCTGTTGTCTGCATTTCCAAGGAAGTCCACAGAGACATGCCATGCAAGTGGGGCCAGGGGGGAGACAATGGATTGTTAAACAAGGGTTTTAAGACTCAGCCTTACTTGCATGTCCTTTTAAAAAAACTACTCACTGTCTCATTGCAGGATCTTTCCCAGTGTGTTACTTGTCAAGAGAAGCACATCACGGTGAAGAAGGAACCCCACGAATCCCTCGGCATGACTGTGGCTGGAGGCCGAGGCAGCAAAAGTGGGGAATTGCCAATATTTGTCACGAGTGTGCAGCCCCACGGCTGCCTGGCGAGAGACGGAAGGATCAAAAGAGGTGGGAGTCCCCAATGGCCCTAATGCTGAATGAGGTCACCGTTCCTCTTAGGAAGCTCTCTGGCACAGGGCTTGCCCCGTTGCAATGAAGAGGAGCTTCCCCCCCCCATACCGTAGTAACTTCACAGGGGATGGTAACCCTGTTGCATAGTAACACAGCAGCCTCCATGCAAAAAGAGCCTGCCTTCATTAGAAAATATGTTTCTTGTAAGGGAGAGCTGCTGTAGAGAGGCAGCTGAGAGAACAAGTGGTGAACCAGGAAGCTCAGATCAGCCCTGAGTTTGGCTGGTGTTCTTAGGGCAGCCCTCTAGTAATACGGTTCTCTGTTCTCCTCGGCAGCCCTCTAGTAATACGGGAATAAGAATACAGTCCGCGCTGCTGTGGTGCAGTGGCTAAGCAGATGAGTTTTGACCCAGGAGGGCCCTGCTTCAAATGTCGCCTTTGCCACAAACCCAATAGGCAAATCTCTCTCTACCACCCATGCCTAAGGAACAGTACTGGTCTGCCTTACAAAAGTGATGAGACACTGGGTTGGATCCAGACCAAATTTTCACTAGTGGAAATCTCTTTTGTCACCTGAATGGAACTTAATTGGCTCCCAGCTTCTGTTATAGTCCATTGATCTCCTCAAAATGATGTTCTTGGGGGATAAGGGACCCCTAGGAATGGCATGGGGTGCAAATTGGGGGGGGGGGAGGCACAGCTAAAGGGGAAGCTGGCAGAAATAACTCCTCTTCTTCCATTATTGGAAATTTTAGTCTGGTTTCACTCTGTTTTATTCCAGGGGATAGCTGTGGAAGACTGAAAACGAAGTGAATAAATGGATGTTTGGGAAGCCCTTTGAGCACTAAAAGTAGCATATAAATGCAGATCTGCTGTTTTTGTTTATATTGGTAGGGTTCCTAGGATAGTTAAATATGAAGTTTGTTGAACACTCCAAAGCAGTAAATCATCATCCTTTTAATGGGGGCTTCGGATCTAAATCAGCCTTTCTCAGCTTTTTGACCATTGAGAAACGCCTGCAACATTCGTCAGGCTTCAAAAGACCTCAGAAGTGACACGATGATGCAGAATATGGCTGGAAAGCATAGCTGTGGACACACCCACTCAAGACCCTCCCTACCCCCTCCAGACCCATCATTGGCCATTTGCACCTCCACCACCGTGCAGGTCAACATGGCCATATATGGACATATCACGCGATAAATGTTTAATGCATTTTTTTTAAATATATTAAAAATTAATTAACTCCCACCCATTCAGGAAACCCTTCCAGGGCCCTCAAGAAACCCCAGAGTTTCACGAAACCCTGGTTGAGAAAGCCTGATCTAAATCCACGCTAAGGAAAGGGCTGTTTTCATAAAGAGAGCTGTAGAGATCTTCCTGGTGGGTTTGGGAAGTTATTTCTCAAATTATCTCGAGCTGATAGTCATGTGGCAGAGCCAGGAGAGTCTGTTCTCTCTCAGCTGCATCTAAGAGCCCGTGTCCTGTTTGGGGCTGATGGCGTAGCTGGCTGTTCAGAGAACATTTTCTGTGCAGGGAAGTTGTTTGCAGGGCATTCTTCAAACGATGGGCAGTGTGTCCAAAACTAGTTTTTCCACCCAAGTCTGGAAACGAGTTTTTCCACTAGTTTCCACTTTATATTATTCATGTACAAAGCTTTTTAAAACCAAATTCTCCATCCATACCATAACTTAAATATCAAAGTGCTAAAATAATAAGACATACGTTACAGCATGAAAAATTAAAACGGTAAAACAATAAAACAGTGAGGAGGAGCAGAAATTAGCAGCCGTGCTATTGGCACCAGGAAGATACAAATTGTTGCCCCACCTAACAGTAGGCTTCTTTTGTCCACTTGCGTTTTCGTCTAGGTGACGTGCTGATGAATATAAATGGCATTGATCTGACCAACTTAAGTCACAGCGAGGCAGTGGCCATGCTCAAAGCCAGCGCAGCCTCCTCCGTGGTTTCCCTTAAAGCTTTGGAGGTCCAGATCGCCGAAGAACCGCCCCAGGCAACAGACGAGCAACCAAACACCATCAGCGAGAACGAATATGATGCCAGCTGGTCACCCTCGTGGGTGATGTGGCTGGGCCTTCCGAGGTACTGCTCCACATCACAGTCCCTGTCCTTGAATGGGCTATCGTCTGCAGCTGCGGCCTTTCTTCTGATGACCTGCCTATGGGAAACCCTCCAGGCAGTTTGTTTAGCAATTCTAGAACACGCTACAGTACAGGAGCAAGTTTCCCAGGGAGCCATGGTGCAGTTTCGGATTTGGAGTCTGAGGAGATAAGGCAGGACATAAATGGTTAATAGAGGAATGTCGATAAATAGAATTTGCATCTCGGCTACTGAGCTGGAGAAACCATCGGAGAGGCAGGCAGATGTGCAGGTTTGACTGTTAACCAGGCTTGTTAGGGAAGAAAAAGTAAAAGCTGTCATTTCAATTTCTCATTCCTTGGTTCCAGCCACCATGGGTTTGTTCAGAAGTTTTTGGAACAGGTAAATAAAGAACTGCACCAGTCACAGGAGAAAAAAATAAGGACAAGCCTAAATCAGGTGAAAATGTAATTTGTTGTTCAGTTAAATTTCCACATTTCACCAACAGGCCTGTCAGGGGAACCTATTCAACCATCAGTAGTTCTTCAAAAAGAGACAAACAAGTCCCCCAGCAAGACAAACAGGGCCTGTTGGCCAAACACGCAGGGAAGTTTTTGGAAATTTAACTGAACAGTAAATTATATTTTCACCTGATTTTGCACCATCAGCCTTGGCCTTATTTTGTGCCTTCAAAGGGGTATTGGGCATGTTGTGTGGATCAAATGGTACTAACCCCCTCCCCCAAACCCAACTTAGTGCCAGGTGTAATGCAACAAAACAGGGCAAACACCTAGGGGGATGAATACTTCTGCAAGACACTGTACTTGTTTTATTTTACATTGATTAAATTCATTTTAAGAATTGTAGATTAAATAGCAGTTACTGGTTAAGTCAGTTACCCCTATCATGGCACTGATGGGTACCATAACACTCATCAGTCAGTTTCCTGACCACTTCCCCAAAACTACACTCCTCCAAAGCAAAAGACCCTTTTCCGTCCCATAGGAGCAGGAGTTGCTTCAGAAGATTCCAGAAAGCATCACCTTTGGTGCTCTCCATTCAGAAATAGCTACCCTCCATACCAGGAGGATACTTGGTTTGGAACCTCCCAACTTTTCATAATGGCATCCCATGACAGCCATTTTGGAATGGTGCCCACAATCCTTTCTTGCCATTCTACACAATGAACAACTTTAGGGACCCCTTTGTTAGTGTCTGTTTTGAATATAACGATGTTTCTGTATATTTTCTTGATGTCCTTTGGAGGGCAGTGTTTATTGTAAGCCAGTTGCGGTTCCAATTAAAAGGCAAAAGGGTGATGTCGTAGATACGAACGAGGAGATAGGTCCATGTTTCCCACCCACTCCCTTTTCTCTCTTCTTGCACAGCTGCCTGCATAGCTGCCATGATGTGGTCCTACGGAGGAGCAATTTAGCAAGCTGGGGCTTCAGCATTGTGGGTGGCTACGAGGAGAACCACACGAACCAGCCTTTCTTCATAAAGACGATTGTCCTGGGAACACCAGCATACTTTGATGGAAGGCTAAAGTAAGCCCTGCTGTTTCACCCTTTATACTTCCCTGAAAGAGCAAGTCAACCATTTTGTTTATTTGACTTCTTTTATTCCCTACCTTTCTCCCCATTGGAGACCAAAGACACTTACATTGTTCTCTTTTCCTCCATTTTAACCTCGTAATAACCCTGTGATCCAGGTTAGGGTAAGATATGGTGACTGGCCCAAAGCCACCGGGCCGGCTTGCTTGGCAGAGTAGAGATTCCAACCTGGGTCTTCATGATTCTCACCACACACTCTGGCCAGTTGTCTGGGCTGGATCTCACCATGCAGCGTTGTAAGTTATTCTGCACCAAAGGAAGCCTAAAGTCCGGGTCAAGGAAACATAATTTGCATTTATGTTGAAATTAGATTACAGCAAGCGTACCTTTAAGGATTTGATGGCCAGTAAGCAAGGCAAGGAATAAGAGGCTTGAATGCATGGCTCATATAGTCATTCAGTGTATTCACTCTTTGCATTGTTGATCCCACCATTCCTCTAAGGCAGTGGTCCCCAACCTTTATTGGGCTGGGGACCGGCAGGGCAATGGGCCGCGCCCGCGGGGACCGTGCCCGCGCGGGCCACGCCCACGCATCGGGCCACGCCCGCGAACCACGCCCGCGGGTCGGGCCGCGCCCGCGGGCTGCGCCCGCGGATCGGGCCGCGCCCGCGGGCCATGCCCGCGGATCGGGCCGCGCGGGCCACGGCCTGCACGGGCGCGGCCCAGCCCTGATTCCCTCTCCCCGCCCTCCCCGCAGTAAGAAGCTTCCCGGGCCGCAAGCTTGCGGCCTGGGAAGTTTTTTACTGCGGGGGTGGGGGGGGCGGGGAGAGGGAGCCGCGGCCCGGCGCCATGGCCTTCGCGGCCCGGCGCCGGGCCACGGCCCGCAGGTTGGGGACCACTGCTCTAAGGAGCTCAGGGCTACATACATGATCTCCTGCTCCTCCCCCCCCCCTCCTTTTTACCTCACAAGATATCTGGTGAAGTAGAGGCAGTCAAGAGAGGGATTGGACCAAAGTCATCCACTGGGCTTCATGGCATTGTGACTGAGACAAGACCAGGAGTCCATCCCGTATACCAGGTGTGGCCTAACTGTGGCTCTCCAGATGTCCATGGACCAATTCCCATGAACCCATTGTAGTCCATGGACATTGGAGAGCCACAGTTTGGCTACCCCTGCCATGCACCACACGGATTGCGCATATTTAGGACTGCCTTTCCCCCATCTGGCGTTTGAATAAGGAACCTCATGGCCAGAGGCTGGGGCTGATGCCCTTGGCTGCCAATCTCTCTTCAAGCACAGGGGATAATATGGGGCATTTGATATGACATCATCCTTTGTGATTGGCCGACACTATGTGGCCTCGAAACTGGCCAGTACCAATATTACGAATATAAGAAAACACAGAGCCTGAGCTGCAGAACAGTATTTTCAGCTAGCTGCGATTCACACAAGCACTTCGCCTTCAGGACTTGTCCTGTGTTCGGCCCTCCCGCTGTAGCTCCACCCACTCCCCTTCAGTGATGGGCACCGTGGACCTGGGCTTCATGAGCAGCCCTGCACAGCCCCAGCCTGTCTAGGTTCTGCAGGGCCTGCAAGACGGAGCTCTTCCCCCAGGCATTTGGTTGAGGCTGAGGTGGGGGGGGGGGGGGTTGACCGGAGTTTCGATCAGGGGTCCCCCCTAGCCGAGCATCCCGGGACTATAATTCTAACTTAGAGTCGAGTTGCATTCTGGCTGGATTCAGTAGAGTTGGTTTGGGGTAGGTTGTTTCGGCCATCTTATAGGACACTTATGTGTTCTGTTCTGCTGTTTTAATGGGGTTTTACGGGACATTGTTTATGGTTTTCATTGTTAGCCACCTCGAGGCAACAAAAGTCGTGAGAGGCACAAATCCAAACATAATCCAACCACAAATCCAAACATAAATAAAAGGTTTAAAAGGGCCTATCCATGTATTTGGTGGGTGCTGCCACCATACCTCATTAGCATGAGAGCAAGGTAAGGTACTCCTAACTATATAATAGACACATTCCAGCTGTCTCCTCTCCTCGGCCCCCCCATGCCAGAGAAACAGACCTGCTCATGAGAAGCCTGTCTGACCTTCTTGCAAGGAACAGCGCTCCTTCCGACATTAAGAGGATCCATGACATTCAGCATTGTTAGTTAGATGGTACCTGCACTTATTTCCCTGCAGTCGAGGGTACCTATTGGGATAAGTTATAAAGTCTCCCAACTGTCCCCAGTATCTCCTAACCAGTGGGGGAAAGCAGGTTGTGCAGCTACACCACCTGTGCATGAAGTTCAGCTCCTCACGTTTTCCAAGGCAGCCTAGGGATATTATTTTGTAGCTAAGGATTTAATAGTCAGGGATGAGTAAAGGTTTATTTTAGTCCTCTGTCGAAAGAATGTGATTATATACACACTGCCAGCTGTATAGATTATGTCACAATGCTGTGTTTAAAGGAAGACTATTTTCTCTCTCTTCTTTAGCAGCTCCCTGTATTTATAAACGCTGTGACTTTGCCCTGGCCTGCTGCCAATTGTGGGATATATACTTGACATTTCTGCTCGGGGTCAGACAGACCCACCGCATGGCTAATGATAAAAACAGTAATTTAATTCAGACGCAGGTCCCTTCAGCATCCTTCCCTTGACGTTGCCTGCATCTTTCCAACCTCTTTGTTGCTCCCCAAGGCATTGATCAGAAAGCTCATTTGCTAAGGCAGGAACCTTTGTCCCTTTCAAGCCTTGGGATATGCTTTCCTAACCCCAACCTGGTAAATGGGGTCCCATTTTTTAATTTTGCACACATGTCTGTCAGGCTGCTTCTGCCTGCCTGCCTCCCCTGCCCCCCCCCCAGCTTTCTCCTCCTTCCTTTGCCTTGCATCATTCAGCTCTACTCCTCACGGTGACCTTGTCCCTGGTACAACCCACTCCCCCACATGCAGCCCGCAATAGACCGGTGTCTCAGTTGTGGGTCTTAGCCAAAGGCCAGAGGTAAAGAGAACGGACATTGCACCTGCAGCAGTTTTGCAACCTTTACTGACCCCCCCCCCTTCCCGTTTTCCCTTCTTAGATGCGGCGACATGATAGTCGCAGTGAATGGACTTTCGACCGTGGGCATGAGCCATTCCGCGCTGGTCCCCATGTTGAAGGAACAGAGGAACAAAGTAACTTTGACAGTTATCTGCTGGCCAGGAAGTCTTGTGTAGACCTGCAAAAAGAAAAGAAAAAAAGGCAAGAGAGAGAGAGACGCTTCGGTTCAAGCAGCTTACTTTTTTTAGATGGCTGGTTCAAAATCCTCAAGCGGGGAGGGGGGGGTTGTTTGTTTGTTTGTTTTCCTTCTTTCCTACTACTGATGCAGCTGGTAATATGCTGGGCCAAAAACTGCGATGTTCATATCTTGGGTTGGGCATTCGGGAGGGAAGACCCTCAACCTCACCATGTGCATCTCTCCATCTTGAAACCGTCATAGAATCATAGAGTTGGAAGGGGCCATACAGGCCATCTAGTCCAACCCCCTGCTCTATGCAGGATCAGCCCTAAGCATCATGCCCACCATGTTTTGGTTTGGTTTGTGTTTTTCCACCCGGACAATCGAAGCATCCATGTGCACACACTGTAGGATCCTGGGGCTGTTTTCACAGGGTTGCCTTCCTCTGGCGATGGGAGTGCTTAAAAAAAAACACCCAGCTGGCCCATCTGCAAAGGGCTCCAGCTTCCCAGTGGCCTGCCAGTCTCGATGCAGTGGCCTAAGCAGTTCCCTGCGTTGGTAGCTCCTGGCCCAAAAATTGCAGAATCACTGTAGGGGGAGAAGCAGCACCAATCCTCCTAATAGCAGATGTGAGACATTTTCTCTTTGGCTTCCAGGTTTGCTGCCATCATCACTGGGGAGGCAGAAGCACCTTTTAAATGTTGTTAAAATGTAATCCTGGTATTACTATTCAGCTAGTGCTTCTGCAAACGGCTCCTATTCCTGGAAGTGTCTCCGTCTCTTGAAGCACGGGCAATGTCTTGAGTTACGGCTGTCATGTTAGAAGCAGCAGGACACACCTGCCCCAGAGAATGTCACCCTGCTTTGTGGCAGTAACACAGCACATGGATTGCCCCCATTGGGTGGGGAGTCGCTATGCTATTGCCTGCTGCCACTGGGGATACATCATGCTGGCCTGGAAGCTCTCTACGCAAGGGCGCAATGGACACTTAACACATCATACCATCTACTCGGGAGTGAGTTTCCTTGTGGTTGTAGCACATGGATCTTCCCAACAGCCCCTGTTTTCATTTTCAGGCATGGCGGTTGCTTGTGAGCGCACCCTTGGCCTTGAGTCATTCAAGGGTGTTGGGTTCATATCAGACACACCACCGGTGCATAGCCAGTCTGTGAGATCTGCACCATCTCTTGGGTCGTTCCTGTATCAGTCGGACGCCCCCGTGCCTCCTGCGTGCACAAACTGTGCTGTTCTATAGACAAGGTTGTGTGTACTTTGCTCTGAAGAAATCCAGGCTCTTTAACCTGAATAAATTGTGAAAACGTGCATCTATAGTCTGTATTCTGCATAATCCAGCAGCGGTAGGAATCCTGCATTCATTGCATGGAGGTCTCAGCCTCTGCTCAACACTTGCCCCTCCTCCAGACTTCCAGGATTGCACCAGTCATTAGCCACACACTTTCTCCACCCATAAGGGCTAGAACCACGTTGTTGTTTTCCTTTCCATGAAAACTGAGATTCCGGGGATGTTAAATTCTCTGCTCTTGTGCAGTTCTGTTTATAGGATGTTCAGAATGCACACCGTCCTGACCATTGGGGCACTGGCTGTTTTCCAGTGTGCAGCTTGAATAGCAAATAGGTGTGAGTCCCTATATGAGAATCTGTCCTGGAGGAGTCCCCAACGTGGTGCCCGTGGGCACCACAGCGCTCATCAGCATTTCCCCTGGGGCCCGCCAAATGCTTTTAGAAAGTGGGAGGGCCTAGGTGGAGTGTTTGTCCACTAGGACTTCTGGCTGACTTGCAGATTCCAGTGCATCCTGTTAAACCCAGCTTCTGCGTGAAATGTTGAGAAATTGCACCATGGCATTTTGAGGTTGGCTCCACCTCCCGTGGCAGCCATTTTGTGATTGTGTCCATGACCTTGTGTCAGAATTCCAAAGGCTGTACAAAATTGGGGATCCCTGCTGGACTGAGAGTTGCACTGTGTGGGATAGCCCTCTTTTCCTGTGCTGGACCTGCAGGAGCTTCTAGCCTAGACTCAAGAGGCATAGCATCCTAGTAAAATCAACAGAGGCCACTCTGCCTGACTTGAATTCTGCAAGTCAAAATTACATTGATCATCTCCGTTCCGCGTTCCTTTCTGCGAAGAGGAGCCTTGATGGCAGTGAATCATGTGCATCTTTTAATTTAAAAATAAACTTGAAATGGGCAGACATTTCTGAAGATCCTCCTCAGCCTCCCCTGATGGGTCCTTTCATAGTGTCTGGTGAATCTTCGTACAAAACTGTTTTCATCCCATAGTTTTTATTTGCACATCGCCGGTGTTCACTGAATAGGACAAAAGCCTGGGATTTTCTTTCCTAAATGAAGTGCAATAATTGGACTATTTCTTAGAAAGACTGTTTAATGTACAAATAGGTTTGTACCTTGCAAGAAAACAGGATGTGACAACCTACCACGCAGGCAACAGTAACAAAAAAAAAAAACTGGGGTGACCTTTGATTGATCTACAGTGTTAGCTTTTGCTGATTTTCCTGGTCCAAATGAATGTTTTACTGTGTAAGAATTTTGATGAACCTTTTTTTCTAGGGGAAAACAACTTTTTACAATTTATATTGCAGCTGTCTGTAGCTCTCTTGCGTGGCTCGTATGTGAAATCAGGAGTATTTTGAGAAAAGGGGAACGCTGTTGCTGGGAGAGCTACAATACAATTTCAGGAAGCCCAAAGGAGAAACTTTTTCTATCTTTTCTTTTCCAAACAGGGAGCGAATTGCACATTTTTTTCTGTCATGTGCTAATAAAAGCCCAGATGCCTTCACATTAAATGCTGAAACAATCTGTTCACATATGCGGAATAATTTTCTTTTTCTCAACCTACTCTTGCATTGCTAACTTGCTGATTTTATACCGAGAATTGTGTTTACATTTCTAAATCAACTGATAGCTTTGTGCAGGTTTAAAGTTGATCTGAAAGGACAGGCACCCTTTTCTAAGGCACACAAATAAATGCCTGCTTTCACCTGGATCCAAACCTCTGTGTGGTTTTCAAAGTCTTGCCTGCTTAGAAATGCAACCAAGTTTCTGAATGGTCAACAAATTGGATGAAAAATCTACCGTATGTATTATCACGCTAGTATTAATGATCAGAGAATGTATTTCAATACCATTACATATATTCATTGTGGAGTTCGTGTGCTTTTATTTCCACACACATACACATACTTAGCAACTATGTGATAGGGATAGTACAGCATGCCACTGTTTTCAAGTACCTTTGTTCAAAATAAAGCTTCAGTCCTTTGCATTAAAAGCATCTACCGCCAGCTTCAAAGTTTTCTTTTCTGCATCATATGAAACTTTGCTTTTGTATTGTTGCTCCCTACATTATATCACTGTGTCAAATGTTTGCCTTGGAAGCCAGACCCTGGCCCAATCTGAAGTCACACCCATGCAGATCTAGACCCACTTGGTGGGGGAGATACTCTGACAAGTATAAACACCCACATCCAGAAAGCTAAGGCTTCCAGAAGCAATTGTTCCTAGCCTCTAGGGATTTTTCTTTACTTTGAGCACCTGACTCCCCAGGAGGTCAAACTGCATTTGAAATTTCCCTTAATTTCAAAAGCAGTTTGCAATGTGGCCCGGAGGGGAGAATGCTAGTGTGTAAATTCACCTGTGGACTGAACTTGGGAGAATTAGCTTTGGGTGTTCTGCAAGAACAGACTGAGAGAGCCCAGGTTTGCACAGGCACCCTCTAGGGCAGGGGTAGTCAAACTGCGGCCCTCCAGATGTCCATGGACTACAATTCCCAGGAGTCCCCTGCCAGCGAACGCTGGCAGGGGGCTCCTGGGAATTGTAGTCCATGGACATCTGGAGGGCCGCAGTTTGACTACCCCTGCTCTAGGGACATGATCAGGGATCTCCTAGAAGCCAGGGTCATCCTCCTGCAACTGCAGAAGAGGCATGTCACAGTTGCAGAGGAGCTGCTTCCCAGGGACATGGTAGAAATGTGATACGCCAGCACTGCCACGCAGTGTGCCAGGATAAGCAAGGGTGCAAATGTTCTAAGGCAGGGGTAGTCAACCTGTGGTCCTCCAGATGTTCATGGACTACAATTCCCATGAGCCCCTGCCAGCGTTTTCTCGTAGGGGCTCATGGGAAATGTAGTCCATGAACATCTGGAGGACCACAGGTTGACTACCCCTGCTCTAAGGTCTTGAGTCGGAACTTCTGTACTAACGCATATCATGGAAGGACAAATTGCACCCCATTCTCAAAAAACAAAAGTGAGGCTAACTTCCTGCAGCGCTTTACAAATGAAGTGCATTGTGTCTCATGGCAAGCTGTAATGAGCATAGCAGAAGGCATGTCACCATGGTAGGGAGCATTCCAGCTGAAGCAGAAATCTCCCATAAAATTCCATTGGGAAAGCAGAAACACCCTTCTCTCCTGCCCTAACTGCGTGAACCAGTAGTTGCCAGCAGTGCTGTAGATCAGCGGTCCCCAGCCCCCAGTCCAGTACCGGTCCGTGGATCAGTCGGTACCGGACCACGGCTCCTCGTCCTTCTCCTCGGGGGCTGCCCTATCTCTCTGCCACCGGCTCACCTTTGGTGCTCTCCAGGGGCTGCCATGGCTGGGGCTCCCCCTCAGCGTGGCACTGTGCAGGTGGCCGGAAGTCAGGGGCGCTGGCGGGAAAGCAATTTGAGCAGGGGCTCAGGCGGTGGCGACGTCCCTCGGCAAAAGACTACCCCCCCCCCCCCGGCCTCAGTAATATTGTCAAGCGTTGACTGGTCCCCGGTGATAAAAAGGTTGGGGACCACTGCTGTAGATCACAGTCTCTGCGCAGAGGGGATTCTTCTTCTCCCCGTTTTTTTTATCCCTTCC
This sequence comes from Paroedura picta, assembly GCF_049243985.1. Lineage (NCBI taxonomy): Eukaryota > Metazoa > Chordata > Lepidosauria > Squamata > Gekkonidae > Paroedura > Paroedura picta. Next base: position 23,609,392 of record NC_135374.1, on the reverse strand, counting down.
CCATACGTATTTTTTCCTTTCTATGATATTGTAGTTCTATTATTGAATTTGTTCTTCTGTGCCTTCTGTCTAAATTATTTCAAGCAACCGAAATCAAATAATGTGGTTATTACTGAAGGATGAGAGAAAAACAAATGTTAAGAAGGCTTTGCTCCCTTTTGTAATGGTGCCTGATTTTGGCTTCTTTTTTCTTGGTAGCAATGCATGCTTCTCTCCCCAGTAAATCAAACTACACTTTGTATGCAGGCCTCAAACTAATTGAGGTCTTTGTAATCTTGGGTGGTTTCCCATTGCGTTGTGATTATCTTATTTCTAAATATAGTACTGCCTGTTGTTAAAAGTACCCCATTTATTCTGAGCACTGGTCCATACATTACCTTCTCTTGCACAGGTAAGAATCCATGCAGGTAGACAGTTTGTGATGGTGAAGAGTACCATGGAAAACAGCAGTCTGGCCACCATGAACAGAATATTCTCCCTCACCAGAAGTTGCCACTCCCAGAGGCTGATCTGTACAACTTGAGTCTGCTGCACTTTGGATAAGATGCTGCAACTACTGCATTTATGACGGACTACAGAGAGACCTGAAGCCTGAAAATTCATTTGAGGCCCCCCTCCCTTCTCAGGACACCCTGTATTGGTTCCATTTTTTCCCCAGTTGGGGGAGAGAATAAAATAGTTAGGCATGTAATCTCAGAAACCAGGCCTACTTGACATCAGAATTTGGGGTCTGAAAGGGGAAGATACAGATGGATTCACTTGGAAAATCCAGGAAATCGTGCAAGACCCCTCTCCTTTAGAAGAAGAAGAGTTGGTTCTTATATGCCGCTTTTCCCTACCTGAAGGAGGCTCAAATTCCCTACCCGAAGCAAGGCTTACATTCGCCTTCCCATTCCTCTCCCCACAACAGACACCCTGTGGGGTGGGTGAGGCTGAGACAGCGCTGATATTACTGCTTGGTCAGAACAGTTTTATCAATGCCGTGATTAGCTCAAGGTCACCCAGCTGGTTGCATGTGGGGGAGTGCAGAATTGAACCTGGCATGCCAGATTAGAAGTCTGCACTCCTAACCACTATACCAAACTGGCTCTCTAGTAGTGTGTGTGTGTGTGTATGTGAGTGCTAGCTCATGTGATGTAGTGATTAAGACTGGAGAGCCAGATCTGACTCCCAAGCCCCCCCACAAGCAGCCTGTTTGGTGATCTTGGGCTAGTCACAGTTCTTGCAGAACAGTTTGCTTAGAGCTTTCAGTCACACCTACCTCACAAGGTCTGTTGAGGGGAGAGGAAGAGAAGGTGTTTGTAACCCACTTTGAGCCTTCTTCGGGTAGTGAAAAGTGGGGCATAAACAATACTTCTTAAGTGGTTTCAAATCACTTCCTACTTCTGGTGCCCCAAATAAACTCATGACTTCCAAAATGTTTGATCATTAATTTTTTTGCTCAGATGTTGCAGATTCAGGGAATTCTAAAATTGGTGGGCTTTGGGAGGCGGGGGAAGGAAGTTGACATTGATGCCTAACAGGGACTTGTGCCAAACCAGCCAGGGTTATGGTTTTTGGCAAAGGAATGCTTCCATCACCTGGATCTCCAACCAAGCTGCTATCCAAGCGATTGATCTCCTGGGGACCGTGAGGACAAACAGGAGAGGAATGAGTGTATATTGACTGGATTCATACGTCACATAAGAGTCCGATACTTTCACCAGACTTGACAGCCTGGTAAATGAGGCAAAGGACAAAGTTCTAAAATGACTTGGCCTGGATTTATTTACCTCCTGTGGACCACAGAAAAAAACAGATTTGATCATCTCCAACACTGACAAAGAATTCTGTGTTTCATTGTTGACATGACATCTTCTTCTAATAGTGAGGCCCTAAACAATTGCCTTCAGCACATCCCTGCCTTTCAAAAGAGTCTTGCCTGAAATATGTGCCCAGGAGGAAAGCTGCCTTCATTGTATGCTACCTATCCTTCTGAATAATATTGTTTAGAGCAGGGGTAGTCAAACTGCAGCCCTCCATGGACTACAATTCCCATGAGCCCCTGCCAGCTAATACCCCGAGGAAAGGTCTACTATTCAAGGAGATCTGGATAGATTAGAAAATTGGATCATAGCCAACATAATGAATCTTAATAGGGAGAAGTGTACATTTGGGTAATAATAATGTGTTGCATAAGAGCCTCTTGTGGCACAGAGTGGTAAGGCAGCAGACATGCAGTCTGAAAGCTCTGCCCATGAGGCTGGGAGTTCAATCCCAGCAGCCAGGTCAAGGTTGATTCAGCCTTCCATCCTTCCGAGGTCGGTAAAATGAATACCCAGCTTGCTGGAGGGTAAATGGTAATGCCTGGGGAAGGCACTGGCAAACCACCCCGTATTGAGTCTGCCATGAAAGGCGTCACCCCAAGGGTTAGACATGACCCGGTGTTTGCACAGGGGATACCTTTACCTTTACCTTTAATGTGTTGCATAAAGATAAGGTGAGGATACCTGGCTTGATAGTAGTACATGTGAAAGGGAGTTTGGAGTTCTGGTGGACAATAAATTGAATATAAGCCAACAGTGGTATGGAAGCTAAGAAGGCTAATGTGATATTAGGTTGGATTTCTAACAGCACAAAATCTAGAGGACCCTTTTTCAACCTTTTGACTATTGAGAAGCCCCTGAAATGAATTTTCAAGCTTTGAAGACCCCTGGAAGTGGAGTCATCTGGCCACACCTCCCTGCCATGCCCCCAAAAGTGACATAACCACTTGCACCCTTCGCCTTCCTTTCCTTCCCTTCCCCCACCTTTACTACTACTACAATGGCTCTGCTTCATGTAGGTCAGAAAAAAGGGCAGGAGCTGAGAAGACAACCATGCCCCAGCCGACTCCCCTCCCTTTGATTTTTACACCCTCCAGGTACAGGTGGCCAAAGTCCCAAGCTGGTGGCTAAGTCCATTAAGGCAGAAGAGGAAAGGCTGCAGAGCCCCTCCAGAGCTCTATGTGGGGGTAGAAAGTGCTCTCACATCACAGCCAGTGAATGGCGATCCTGCAGGGTTTTCAAGGCAAAAGATGAACCAAAGTTGTTTGCCATTGTCTGTCTATGAGTATCTGGACTTCCATAGTGGTCTCTCATCCAAATATTAATCAAGGCCAACCATGTTTGGTGTCTGAGATCTGATGAGATCAGGTGAGGAGAGGCTGATTTTGTGGCCCTCAATTGGTGATTGAAAATGAGTGAGGATGGAGAATGGGTTGAGAATGAGAGACAGCTTGGAGTAGTGGTTAGGAGTACGGACTTCTAATCCGGCGAGCCAGGTTTGATTCTGCCCCCACATGCAGCCAGCTGGATGACCTTGGGCTCGCCACAGCACTGATAAAACTGTTCCGACCGAGCAGTGATATCAGGGCTCTCTCAGCCTCACCCACCTCACAGGGTGTCTCTTGTGGGGAGAGGAAAGGGAAGGTGACTGTAAGCCCCTTTGAGACTCCTTTGGGCAGAGAAAAGCGACATATAGAACCAACTCTTCTTCTTCTTCTTGTAATCTTTATTGTTTATTGAGGATGGAGAACAGGCTATAATCTTATTGGAGCCAGCTTGGTGTAGTGGTTAAGAGTCGCGGCTTCTAATTTCACAACCTGGGTTTGATTTCCCGCTCCTCCTCTTGCAGCTAGTCCCAGTTCAGTATATAGCAGCGTCATATATGGTCAGGCTTCAAGCAGTCATTTTTGATGGCTTTAGAAATCTCTACTGACAATTCTTTTTTTATATATTTCCCCTGCCTCTTTGAGTTGTGTGTTTTACCACAGACCTGTCACTTTTGTTCCATTTTGTTACTGCGTCTTGTTTTTTCAACGGATGTTTTGTAACTTTGTATTTTCATCAAAGTGCCTTGAGAACCTGTTTGCTTTGAGGCAGTAGATAAATATTTCAAACAACAAATAAACAAGGGGCCTTCATTTAGTTCCAAATAAATGGGTTTTTGATTGAGATGTTCATGTTGGCGTGGCTAACTGTGGTTTTCAGCGAGGGCAGGTGAGCCAAACAAGATACCTGTGTGGTTGCAACACTGAAGATTTCAAGCACACAGAGTGCAGCTCTCTTCGTTTGCATTTTACTGGGGCTTTCATAATTATGCACCTTATGATGATGCTAAATCATTGTCCTTCTAAAAATGCCTCGGATTAAAAGCTTTTGCGGACTCTTTAGGCCATGGGCCTGCAATTACAGAAAATGAACAGCATTTTAGCTTTCATTGAAATTAATAACAGCACTTCTCCAATTGACTCAGTGAGTAGTTAATGGAACAAACTGCATATTTCACTACAATATGGTTTTAAAGCTATTTGAGGTGAGTTCTGTGTTTCAAATGGGATAATAATTCACACAATACAAACTCTTCTCCGGGGCAGATTTTGTAGACTCCTCAGACTGTTACTTGATTTTAAGACATAATGGCTCAGAAATCCTGAACTGTTTCAATCTGCTCTTTCTTGCACGGCACAGTTTGGAATGGTTTATTTGTAGGAAGGGCGCATTTTGGAAAGAAGCAAAGCCCAGCGTGGAACTTCCATCAGACCAAACTTTATCATATGGACAAAGTCCTGTTCACTGGGTTGTCTCTTGGTCTTATTAGACATTCGATGTAGTGTGTCCTCCACTCTAGCAGGGAATGTTCTAGACATTCAAGGAGGCCTGAACGACAACTTCTCACCAAAGCAGAATAACCTGGCATACTTTAGTAAAAATTATTGAAGGTCTGGCCAGCTTTTAGATTCACAGTTTCCGTTTTTAAAAGGTTAAACTCCTCTAGGTCAGTAAAACTATTTGCATTCCGTCTGGCATGTAGTGACTAAGATCTAGCTATCCACATTTTGCACACAGATCTATCATTTTGATCTGCCTAGATTTCCAAACTGGATCACGCTCCTTTGGGGCTTCCACAATGGGTTGCAATTGCCCTGCTCCCAGATTCCCCCTGCCCTCAACATATTCCTTCCCAGAACATTTTGGAAAGAATGCCGTCCAAGCATGTGAGCAAGTTGTCTGGAAGGAATAGTGACATTTTCCTGCCCTGTAAAGATCCCAGCCACATTAGTTCAGTTTTCCAACTCTACGGTTCTTTGACTGATGCAAAAGGACATTTTGAGAAAGCCAAACATCACACCTCTCCTTTTGCCAAGGCGCAGGCTTCGCCCAAAGCTCTTTGAAAGAGCTCTGTCTTACAGCCTCACTAAAAAGCCAGGGTGGGAACATTTCCTAACCTCTTCTGGGTACTATTCCAAGGGAAAGGAAGCAACCACTGAAAATGCCTCACTCCAGACTCTGGCAGAACTTACAGCAGACAACAAGGCGTTGATGACAGACTTACTGGTAAGAGTGGAGCTGCCCCATAAGAACAGGCAGGAAGAGGCTAAGGGATGTCTTGGAAGGTGGATTCTGTGGCGTTGTGACTGATGAGGCCTTTCTCCTTCCCAAACCTAACCCACCCTTGGCTCTGCCCCTGAAATATAGCCAAAGCCCATAGGCTAATAATTGAGATCACATTATATTCATCATGTAATGCTAATGTGTTTTGAACACCAAATGGGTCTTCCTCAGAGGCCTAATACAGAACGCACATACAGTAGAGAATGCAGCCAGTGAGATCATCCCATTCCCCCCCCCCCGCCCCCATTTATTCTCTATGAATAACAAGAGCATTTTACATGGAGCTGACAGGTGATGTCCATTTATCAAGTGTACGTTTCCTTCTCCAAAGCTGCTAAAAAGTTCTGGAGGGGGGGGGGGTGAGTAGCTTCTGTGTATGTATGAAAGCAAATGGGCTTTGTCTATGTTTTTAACAGTTTTAACTGTATAAGCTGTGCACAATAAATCTATTCCACATAATATATTTCTGGTAAGGGCTTGGAGGAGGAGCTGGTCTCGTGGCTTAAATGCCACTCAGCGCTTAACACCCACTCAGGGTGGCTGTCCCTCCCTTGAGTGCCTGCTCCTCCAACCGGCTTGCCTGTCTGTCCAGCAGCCAGCCAATCGCCTTCTGTCCCCTGAGAGCTGCCCCTGCTGGTGAGTTCCGTGTTCAGGGGCCTCCAGCCTGCAGCCTTTCCAGGTCCTGGGGGGAGGGAGAGGCCATCCAAAGAGTTCTTCCACCCCATCCCACCCCCAATCTAGCACCTGTTGTATTCCTGAATGCAACAGGCTTTGTCCAGAGTATTAATATAATATTATGTCAAATAGATTTCTTAAATTTTTATATAAGGCTCAGGGAGGTTTACATAAAATAAACTTAGACTTGCATCATGAATCATCCAACCCAGAGTGTAGTGCAGCACCTGAGATTTCTCCTCAACTTACTCCTCAAACCTCACAAAGTCCTAAACCACAGCAACTCCATTGCAGTAAGAACCATAATCAGGTGTGATACATTTAAGAACATAACAGTTCTTAGCCTGTTCCCAGAGGGGTAGGGATTCATCCTTAGCTGTGGCTAGAAAAACATCTAAGCGCTAGTATAGTTGGGTCTAGCATCTTGCCTCTTGTCCTTCGATCTTGAACAGGACATCCACACCAAAAGACTGCGATCAAGGACCACGTGCATGAAAGCCCTTGAGATGTATGTATGCACGTGTGTGTGCGTGTGTGTTATATTTGACTGGTTTGCAATGGGCAAGAAAGGGGCGGTATGTGGAACACAGTCACCAAATTATAAAACCAGTGTGGAATAACTCCTGCTAGCAGGACCAGGCCTTGTTTACTCGTTTCCACCCCTGACCAAACTTCACAAAGGTATGCTGGAGCTGGGGAAGTGAATTTCCTAATGGAAATGCTGACAGACCTTTATGTATAGCGGCATAGAGGGTGGCCCTGTAATTATTCAATTGCCTAATTCCATTTATCTTCCATGAACCATTATGGGCTGAGGACATGGGGCGGCATCCATGGCACAATACCTATCCAAGTCTAATGGACTGCAGGCAAAGTCAGTTAAATGGAATGAGGCCAGTGCCTTATTCTCAAAAGCTATTATTTTATAAATGAAGGCAGGTGGGTGCATTTTACGTCATTAGGATAAATATTTATGAACTGCATTTCTGATACCCTGCATTATGAAAGCATTATCTTCCAGACATTTTTTTAAAATGCAAAGAACAATCCACTCCAGAGTTTATTTTGATTTCTGTATTGATTGTTGGTGCTCTTTACACAAACCCACAATATAGCATGATCCCCCCCCCCCCCATTGCTCACTTGCTAGTCTTTCCATTTAATTTTCTGCACTTTACCCAAGCAAAGGAAGTATTAAAAGGGGAGTGGGGAAAACCCCTTATAAGTAGCACTTTATGACAATCTTATCTTCTAAAAACATAAAACATGTCCTTGTTTATATTTAGCCATTTATGGAAATATGCAGTTGATTAATATACTTTGCAAGTTCACCTGCTACAACCTCATCTGGACCTCTGTGTGTCTGCCATGAGTTTTGCCAAAAGACATGCTCTGAGAGTTCGGTACTCAGAACTTAATTCACAGGTGTGTGCAAGGCAGATTTGGATCGTGACAGTGGCAAATGCGAAGAAAGGGCTTAGGTCACCCCCTCCATGTTGTTTTCTTGATGGGAAAGAGCTCTGGTGAGACAATATTGTCCCTTACATAAAGCCTGTCATCAGTTTCTCAAATGAGGCAAACAGCAGTTTCCTGGGGCAATTTCAGGTGAAAAAACAGCGTCTGGAAGAAGGTTTAAGACCCCTTTGTCTGTGCCCTGTGGTCCTGATCCAAATTGGGCCGATTCTTTCCTGAGAATTAAATTCCAGTCATGTAACTCCTAGAGTACAGCTAGGATTTGGATATACTTCTAGAGCATTGCACTCATCCATGGGGAAGAAGAAGAAGAAGAAGAAGAAGAGTTGGTTCTTATATGCCGCTTTTCTCTACCCGAAGGAGTCTCAAAGTGGCTTACAGTCGCCTTCCCTTTCCCCACAACAGAAACCCTGTGGGGTGGGTGAGGCTGAGAGAGCGCTGATATCATTGCTCGGTCAGAACAGCTTTATCAGAGCCATGGCAAGCCCAAGGTCATCCAGCTGGCTGCATGTGGGGGAGTGCAGAATCGAAACTGGCTTGCCAGATTAGAAGTCCGCACTCTTAATCACTACACCATACTGGAGGAAGAACTGCACAGGGTCCCTTGATCCACGGGGCCCATAGCACATGCTACATGTGCTAGATTCATAAAACACTATTGCTAGGAAGGTAGAATTTGGGGAGGATTAGTTGTGCTAAAAAGCAGAGACATCACCCTGCCAACACAAGTGCATCCAGTCAAGGCTATGGTATTCCCAGTTGCAATGTATGGCTGTGAAAGTTGGACCATAAGGAAGGCCGAGCGTCAAAGAATTGAGGCTTTTGAACTCTGGTGCTAGAGAAGACTCTTGCGAGTCCCTTGGACTGCAAGGCGAACAAACCGGTCAGTCCTAGAGGAGATCAGCCCTGACTGCTCTTTAGAAGGCCAGATCCTGAAGATGAAACTCAAATACTTTGGCCACCTCATGAGAAGGAAGGACTCCCTGGAGAAGAGCCTAATGCTGGGAGCGATTGAGGGCAAAAGAAGAAGGGGACGACAGAGAATGAGGTGGCTGGATGGAGTCACTGAAGCAGTTGGTGCAAACTTAAATGGACTCCGGGGAATGGTAGAGGACAAGAAGGCCTGGAGGATCATTGTCCATGGGGTCATGATGGGCCACAACTTCGCACCTAACAACAACAACAGTTGTTGTCACTTCTGTGGCATCTAAGGAGAGGCTGTAGAAAATTCTTACAGCAACACTGTGTTACAGCCCCTCGGTTCCTCGGGAGCAGGAAATTCCCCACTCTGGGTGGGTAAATGGGAAGCTTAATACTAGCTACTCCACTGAAATTATATGTCATCAATATGCTAGTATCAGGAAGAAAGATCATTCTCTTAATCTTAAAAGAACAAATATATTGCTTGCACAGCAATAATTCCAAAATGCAATATTCGAAGAACATATCAGAATAAAATATATAGTTGAATCCACATTCGTAGGAAATTAGTCATTCCTCAAGGTCACTTTACACATTTCATTTCTTAAAACAGCATACCTTAGAAGATGATTTAAATGTACATTTTAAAAACGTGAATGCAACATACACATTCTCAGACATGTCAGCCATCAGGCATCTGGGAAGGACTGTTGAGTGCTCATTTAGTGATGAGCTTATTTTTGCTTCTGGGTGAGTTGTGAATTGGCCCCAAGTCCCACGGATATCAGCTTAAGGTGAGTCACTAACCTATCCCATTAAATTCAGTGGGGCTTAAGTGCAATCCTGAATTGGTGCCAAGATGTATAAACAACTGTCACTCGGCCCCAGAGAATGCAAGAGAGGAGAAATCTCAATGCATGCCATTCCCTCCCACCCCTCTTTTTAGGGTTGTCAGCTCTGGTTTGGGAAATACCTGGAGACTTTGGAGGTAGAGTCAGGAGTGGGCAGGATTTGGGACAGAGAGGGAAAGGCTGATGTTATGAAGCCCATTCTCCAAAGCAACCAATTTCTCGAGGGGAGCTGATCTTTTTAGTTTGGAGAAGAGCTATGATTCCAGGGACTCCCCAGGTCTCACCTGAGGACTGGCATCCCTACTTTGGTCACTTGGTATTCTGAGCCTGAAACTGGGCTGCCAGCCTTCCAGTGTGTCCTGGAGATCTCCTGCTTTCACAATTGATTTCCAGATGGCAGAGGTCAGTTCCCCTGGAGAAAATGGCTGCACTGGAAGGTGGGCAGCAGGGCACTGTACCATGCTGAGGCCCCTCTCCTCCCAGGCTGCACTCCCAAAATCTCCAGATATCTCCTAACCCAGAGCTGGAAACCCTAATCCAGAAGCCTTATTTGGAATTGACACCTAATTGATTTCCCTCAGACACTCATCATTTAGAACAGGAGTAGTCAAACTACGGATCTCCAGATGTCCATTGACTACAATTCCCATGAGCTGATGACGTAACCTAGGCCTTCCTCCCACTCCTGGAAAGTTCCCTTGATCTTCCATCGGTTGCTAGGAGAGATCATAGAATCATAGAGTTGGAAAGGACCTCCAGGGTCATCTAGCCCAGGGGTAGTCAACCTGTGGTCCTCTGGAGGTTCATGGACTACAATTCCCATTTGCTGGCAGGGGCTCATGGGAATTGTAGTCCATGGACATCTGGAGGGCTGCAGTTTGACTACCCCTGATTTAGAACTTGACCAGCCCCTGGGTTCTTTTGACTAGTCATTTTGCCTGAGGAATGTTCTGCAAGATCCCACACTGAATTGTGTTTTGTGACACCGAGTTGACAAAGCCCTCTTTGTCACCCTATGACAGAACAGTAGCCACAGTCTAATCCCGGTTTTAGGCCCCAGTGTGTTAAGCACGCAAATTTGGATTTCACATCATTAAGTTGGATGGAAGACTTCCTAAATATTAAGAACTCTTCATGTATGATTCAAGGATGGAAGGAACACAAAAGTACAAAGATCGGAGGCGGCTTCATCTCGCAAATTGTGGCTCATTTGTGACATTTGAAGGCAGCCAAACGAGACGGTTGATTCCACAGAGGTTCCCTTCTAAATCCTGGCAAGGCGGAAGGCAACAGAAGGAAAGGAGATGGGAACTGCGAAGTGGGGGATATGCACAAATGCAGGTATGCATGCTAGGAATCCACAAAGATCTGTCATGGAGGAACAATTTAGGAATCCCTCCCCCCCCCCATCTCTTCCAGGATCCTGTAAGCAATCAGGGTCAGAACAACTTAATTTCCCCCCTCCCTTTCCCTCCTTAAACAAAGGGCCACCCTTACATGACTGTAAGGTCCAACCACCATCATTTTAAAGGCATGTAAAAAAGGCCGAGAGGGTCCAATCCTGACTAAGCCTGCAGCCTTCCCCCCTTCTTTTCCAAGTGCCTGTAGATCCTGCCCTGTCTAGTTAGGCTTTGACTCTCAGCTGTTCTTTCTGTTTCTCATGTAGCATACTCTGTTTTCATCCGATCAGGTTCCCCTTTAGTTTTCCCTGTGGTTGATTTACAAAGTCCTTTTCCCCCCTGAATATTTGGAGAGTCCCCTGAAGAAGAAGAGTTGGGGCCTTTTCGCACGGGGATCTTTGTTGCAAATTGTTTGCGGAATGAAAAATCGCCATTTAAAATAGTGGAATTCGTCGTTTTGCACACCTGGCTTTGTAGTGGAATCAGTTGCGTTTTTTAGCGTTTCCCACAGGCTTCCGGTCTCGGCAGAAATCGCTAGAAAGGAAGCGCTATTGCCAAGCTCGTCCCGCCCCTGGCCGTCAAGCAGCCAATGGGCAGCCGTTAGCATGCTCCCAAACAGCCGCTTTCCCTTTAAGAAAGGTTTTTTTTAAAAAAACAGACCCATAGCAACGAATCTGTGTAGATTCGTTGCTACGGAGAGACCCATCCAGCTGCCTAATGTGAGCTGTCGTTTGATTGTATGATCGTTTGCACGCTGCCTCGAGTGATAAAAAAAAATTCCCCCCCCCCTTCTCACGGGCTCGATTTTCGGCTGAATTTATGTGTAAAAAATAAAGGGACTTTATTTCAGCAAACGGGCTTTTAAGTGGTTTGTGCTTAGTGACTAAAGGTGAAGGAATGAAGCCAGGGAAGCCTCTAAACAGAAAGAGGCTCGCCGGTGCGTTTATCCCCGCTCGCTCCGAGAAAAAAAAATGGCGATCGCTTCGCCGGAAGTTTGGAGGAGAGAGCCAGGGGGAGGGACTTTGAAGAACCAGCAACAATGGTAACGCACAGGTCTTTAGCGCTAGTGTTGCAGATTGGTTGCAGGAGTGTATCGCTATCCGGAGGGTGAATCCACTTTTCTGGATTCCCCTGAAAGCGCCACAACGAAGCGCTTTTGGCGGGTCGGTTTCAGGATTGTTGCAGATTGTCTACGACGTCGTGGGTAATGCCAAATTAGTAGCGTTTTCAATTAGCAACCATTGTGCTATTTTTAAGCCGTGGGAAATGTCTGTTGGTTTTCATACCCTGCTTTTCACTACCCAAAGGAATCTCAAAGTGGCTTACATTCACCTTTCCTTCCCCAAAACAGACACCCTGTGAGGTAGGTGAGGCTGAGAGAGCTCTGTGAGAACGGCTCTAACAGGACTGTGACTAGCCCAAGATCACCCAGCTGAGAGCAGATGAAGGAGCAGGGAATCAAACCCAGCTCTCCAGATTAGAAGCCACTGCTCTTAACCCCTCCACCAAGCTGGCTGAGCAGTGATTCCCTACCCTGACTGTGGGTGGGCTGCTTTTGCTGTTTTCACAAGTGGCTCACGAGACAGCTGCTTAACTATTAGATATAATGAAGAGCGGGGGGGGGGGGGTCAGAATGAAGGAATTGATAGTTGCAAAATGCAGGGCCATTATTGGTGTGACAGGAGAGAATAGACATTGCAGGGGGGGGGGGGGTAGCAGAGTCCAATGCATCATTGTGTGCTCTGTTCAAAGAGATATTTTGGTCCTTCTCAGTATCCAGACCTTGGACAAGTTTTTTGCTTGTGATATCCTGAAGTAGATCATGTTACATTTGCCCATTGGAATGAACATCAGCCTTTCACATATAAGCAAGGCTGATTCTGTGAAAGCTTAAGGGGGTGGCAGGTGACAGTGGGTGAGCGATAGGGTTGTGAGTGTCCTGCATAGTGCAGGGGGCTGGACTGGATGACCCAGGAGGTCCCTTCCAACTCTATGATTCTAAGGGAATACATTTGCGGCATTGCAGGAGAGACTGATGAGCCATTGACTTACATGGGGCAAGTGACACAAGACAGTAGAATAAAATCTTTTCCCAGCCCTCCCATAACTGATCACAGTTGACCTAGCAGTGAGGAAGCTCAGCCAATCTTCAGAGAAGCCTCTTCTTATTTCACACATTCCAGGGCTGATAACCTGATTTAGAAAAAAAGACTGAGGTGATGAACCACAGAGAATTCCTGTCTCCATTATGGCTGGAGAAGCAAGGCAGAAGCCATGTTTTGTAAAATATGTTGTTGTTGTCAGGTGCGAAGTCATGTCCAACCCATCACGACCCCATGGACAATGATCCTCCAGGCCTTCCTGTCCTCTCCCATTCCCCGGAGTCCATATGACTTTACTTCAAATGGATGCATAAAATGTATGTGCCATGGTTGTGGGAGGGGAAGGGAGGAACACACAGGAATTTAAACACAGGCATGATTATTCTTTCTAACCATTAAAAATCTTTATACTTTGCACAATTAAGCATATGAACAAAGTTCCTTTCACACGGTTCTTTCTCCTGGCAAATCAGAAGTAAATATGATATAAAATCCTATGTATCCACCTCTCACTTGGGATAAGAATGTCTTGTGAAATACTTTCTGGGATATTTCTTGAAGTGCCCCCCACCCCAGTCTTGCAACAAACATGAAAACATTTAAATTTCTTTAAAATTCCATTTGACTTAATTACGGTCATTGTCCTCATCCTGGCCGATTTTACCTGCCCGGGGTCACAAATAGCGCCCGAAGCTCACCCTTTCCTAAAGAGATGTTTTTCCACCCGATGTTCACTATGTTCAGAATGTTAATAGCTACTATAGCGGAATATGAATAGGCTTGGTGGAGCCACTTGAAACATAGAAAAATGGCCCAGACATTAAAAAAGATAAAAGGGAAAAGGGCAGTAATGAATTTAGAGGAAAATGAACATTAATGGTACTAACATTACTCATGTTCCACATAACAAATTATTGGAAGTCTGTCAAGCACACCAAATTACCTACTCATCGGCTGTTGTGGGGCCCTCTAGAGCCATCCAAAACCAGCAAAAGCAAGACAATTTGAGCTAATTTTACTATTTATAACAATAGAACAGACCATTAAGATAAATTAATGTCATTATCAAGTTTCTATGAAAATGACAAATACCGCTATTTCGAGCAGCTTTAGAAGCTGTTGACTATAATGAAATCTGCTGTACAGGTACTAAAAAGAAACACTCCAGGTAATTATTTTCTAGTAGCTTGTTTGTTTCCTTCCCATTCATTTGCTTTCGCCACAATTAGTTCTGTACACAATACGCGGTAACTAAACAGTCAACACGACACGGGCATTAGGACTAATTGGGCAATTAGGAGGCAGTTTCCATCCTTTTAAGTCCTAAAGAGAGTGAGGAGTAAATATTCTCCAGGCAACAAAGACAGCGCTACACAGGCCAAGATTCTCCGAGGACTTCAAGGTTTACAAAGCAGGACGAAGAAGAAAGCATCCATCCAGGGCCCTGCCTCAAGCAACACACAAAATGAGATGCTTTATTTAAACAATCTAATTGATCACCACCCGAGAACCGCAGCAAAGATCCTTGTCACAGCCACAAGATGGTCTAAAGACATCCATGCAACACCTTAGTCACATGGTACATTGGGTGGGGGGACAAACACACAGTGGCTCATGTAGTTCACAAGGCACAACTGTCATAGTGACCTGGGAATGGTCTTACCTCATTAAGATTTTCCCAAGAACCAGGCCAAAGAGGATAACCACAGAACTTTGGGGAAAGTTACATCCAGAGAAGGAAGTTGGGCACTGGATCCACTGCAAAATTCTGCCTGCGCTCTCTCTCTCTCTCTTTCTCTCTCTCTCTCTCTCTCTCTCTCTCTCTCTCCTCACAGCTGACTAATGGCAACCTTGTGAAGTTTTTAAGGCAAGAAACAGAGTCTCAGAGTTGCAAACGTGGACTTGCTTGGTGGTCTCATACCTACCTCACACCCACTCATGACCTAGGTCACTCACCATCACAAAGGTAAGTTGCACTTCTTGTGATCAGTTGGTTCTAAAAATATGCCCTTATGATCAGTCTTGTTGACCACAGAAACAAAAAAAACCAGCACACGCACAGCTGGTAATTTAAACTAGTGGTCCCCAACCCCCGGTCCGGTGACCGGTACTGGTCCGTAGATCAGTCGGTACCGGGCCATGGTTCCTCCTCGTCCTCCTCCCCAGCTGCTGCCTTGGGGCTGCCATGCCACTCTGCCTCTGGCAGCCACCATAGCTGTGGCTCCCCCTCGGCGTGGCACTACGCAGCTGCTGCTAGCAGCACCCTCCCGCAGGCGGCAGGGAGTCAGGGGCACCGGCAGGAAAGCAAGTGGAGCAGGGGCTCAGGCGGCAGCAACATTCCTCGGCAAAAGACTACCCCCCCCCCCCCGGCCTCAATACAATTGTCAAGCATTGACCAGTCCCCGGTGATAAAAAGGTTGGGGACCACTGATTTAAATGATATACTTGTATTATCTGCCCCTGCAAATCTACATAAAATCTATCATACATTCAACTTATAAGAGCTGCCATGCTAGAGCGAGTTTGAAGACTCGTGATGAAGCTTCAAGAACATCTTATAGGACGCTTATGAGGGCCTATGAGATGGCAGTGAGAACAGCTAAGTGAGAGTTTCATGCCGCTTCCATTGCATCCGCTAGTTCTCGTCCGGCCCAATTATTTACGGTAATTCGGTCACTTACCACCCTCTCAGAAGGATGCCCAAATATTAAATCGGAAATGAGCTGTGAGGCTTTTACAAGCTATTTTGCAGATAAAATCTCCATGCTCCATCATGATCTCCCACCAACTTTTAATATAATAAATTATTATAATAAATAATATAGTAAAAAAACTGGAGGCCCCTTGGCCACCTGCAGATGGAGGCTTTGACAGCTTCAGATGCCTTGCTCAGACCAAAATTGAATGGTTACTGGCTTCAATGAGGCCTACCACTTGTCCACTAGGCCCCTGGCCTATTTGACTGCTTAAAACAGGTGGCAAGAAGGTAGGGGGGGCCACTCTGGGAAAAAATAAATCTCTCCCTTTTAAGAAAGTCTAAAGGAAACAGTGGTGAAGAAATCGTCCGTGGACACACAGGATGCGTCCAACTACCACCCAGTTTTGCATTTAGTGTTCCTGAGTAAAGTGGTTCAGAGCAGTGGTCCCCAACCTTTCCGAGGTTGGGGACCGGCAGGGCATCGGGCCGCGGCCCGCGGCCCACGCGGGCCACGCCCACGCATCGGGGCGCACCCGCGGGCCATGCCCGCGAGCCGCGCCCACGCATCGGGGCGCGCCCACACAGGCGCGGCCGGCCCTGATTCCCTCTCCCCGCCCTCCCGCAGTAAGAAGCTTCCCAGGCCACAAGCTTGCGGCCTGGGAAGTTTTTTACTGCGGGGGGGCGGGGAGAGGGAGCCGCGGCCCGGCGCCATGGCCTTCGCGGCCCGGCACCGGGCCGCGGCCCGCAGGTTGGGGACCACTGGTTCAGAGGACTACACAGACCAATTGCTAGCATATCTGGAAGATGCATCAGTCCTGAACCCATTCCAGTCTGGCTTTCACACCAGCAATGGGGTGGAGATGGCTCTGGTGGCCCTGATGGATGATCTCAGTAACAGCTGGACCAAAGCGGGTCAGGGCTGCTTGTGTTGTTCGACTAATCAGCATTTTTGGGCATTTTTGGTTCGATCTTACATCAGCATTTGTGTTCAGTTTTGGACACCCCAGTTGAAGAGGGATGTTGACAAACTGGAGCGTGTCCAGAGGAGGGCAACAAAGATGGCGGGGGTTCGGAGACCAAGACGTATGAAGAAAGGTTGGGGGAGCTTGGTCTGTTTAGCCTAGAGAGGAGACAACTGAAAGGAGATCTGATAACTATCTTCATGTATTTAAAAGGGTGCCATATGGAGGATGGAGCAGAATTGTTCTCTCTTGCCCCAGAGGGGCAGACCAGAACGAATGGGATGAAATTAATTCAAAAGAAATCCCATCTAAACATCTGGAAGAAGTTCCTGACAGTTAGAGCAGTTTCTCAGTGGAACAGGCTTCCTTGGGAGGTGGTGAGTTCCCCATCTTTGGAAATTTTTAAACAGAGGCTAGATAGGCGTCTGACGGAGAGGCTGATTCTGTGAAGGCAAAGGGGTGGCAGGATACAGTAGATGAGCGATTGGGATGTGAGTGTCCTGCATAGTGCAGGGGGTTGAACTAGATCTCATGAGGTCCCTTTCCAAATCTATTATTCTATGATTCTATGATTTGACATGGTAGACTACAAGCTTCTTGCTTACCACCTCATTGATGCAGAGATACGGGGGACAGCCCTTCAGTGGGTGACCTCCTTTCTTCGCAATTGAGGGCAAAGGATCTAACTTCTTTACGTGTCCCCTTGACCAACTAGTCTGGCTCTTCGGCCTTGGGTGCCATCAATACGCCAATGACACCCAGTTCTATCTCCTGATGGATGACCAATCAGATGCCCCTCCATAGTATTGGCAAGGTGCTTCAAGGCACTGGTGGGCTGGCTCAGAACAAGTAGCCTGAAGCTAAACCCTTCAAAAACAGAGGTCATGTGGTTGGGTAGGAAAGGATCAGATCAGGAAACATATTTACCAAAACTGGACAGAGTGCAGTGTCAACTGGACAAAAGGCCAGGAATCTGGATGTAATTTTAAATGCCGCCCTATCAGTGGAGGCTCAAGTTACAAGAGTTGCACAGCTGGCATTTCCCCGTCTTCACTAAGTTAAGCTACTAGTACCCTATTTGGCCCCAGAACACCTAGCCACAGTGATCTATGCAACGGTGACCCCCAGACTTGATTACTGTAGCTCGCCCTACGTGGGCCTTCTCTTGTCCCTGCTCTGGAAATTGTCATTGGTCCAGAATGCAGCTGCACTGGTTCTCTCCCGAACATCCTGAAGGGCCCATATTCGACCAGTCCTCTAGCACAACGGTCCCCAACCTTTCTGAGGTCAGGGACCGCCTCCAGGGGTGAGGGGAGAGCCGACAGCCTGGGTGCCGCACAAAGGTGCATGCGCAGTTGCCGCACATGCACGTTTTCACCACCAGGGGTGCTAACGCGCATGCGTGGCAACTGCATGCATGCGCGTTTGCGTCGCCAGTGTGCTTGCAGCCGCACCTGCCCTGCCTCTTCCCTTCCTTCTCACTGTGGCGGGGGGGGGGGGAGGCAGGTGCAGCTGCCGGTGGCCCGGTACCATGGTCTTTGCGGACCGGTACCAGGCTGCGGACCAGGGGGTTGATAACCCCCGCTCTAGCAGATGCATTGGCTCCCAGTTGAATTCTGGATCCTGTTCAAGATTCCTGTCTTAACCTTTAAGGCCTTACACAGGTACGGCCCTATCTAAGGGATCACCTATCTGAATAGGTCCCTTGGACAGCCCTTTGATCAGCAAATGCAAACTGACTAGTGGTCCCTGTCCCAAAAGAAATAATGCTTGGCCCCAACCAGAGCCAGAGCCTTCACAGCCCTGGCTCCTGCTTGGTGGAATGAGCTCCCCAGTGAAATCAGGACCCTGTTGGAACTTCAGCAATTCCAAAATTCCAGCAATTCCACCAAGTTTATGCTTGAGGCCAGCTATGACAACAAGGCCCTCCCCTATTCATCTTCCCTTCTCCTCCTCCATTATGGAGCTAGCGGTTTTAATTTTAACTGATTTTATACTAATTTAACTCTATTTCAAACCTTACTGATTTCTACTGTATTTGCATGTTTTTGTCTTTTGCATTGATTGTCTTATTAATGTCATGTTGTACACTGCCATGAGGTGTCCAACCACAATGTGGAAGCCTCATAAAACACATCCCTCCAAAATCCTACAATACTGCATTCTGAGTCAAAAGCAATGTCAGTGCAAGCATAGTGAGGTCCCTTTCACTGTAAGGCAGTGTGGCATATTGTACATCACACATAGGTATGCATTGACTTAGGACATAACTTGCCTGGAAATTCTCCTGCAGAAACCCTAGCCCAATGAAGTGGAGTGGTTCAAGAGCATCTATATGTCCTGGTGCACCCTATGTGCTCTTGAACAACATCCAGTACTTTGAACTGAAGTTGCTGTCAAGAGAGAACCCATCTCAGAGAAATGTTCCATTCAGTTCTAGCAAAATTCACTGTTCGCTGATTCTCTGTAGGTGTTCGCCTTCCCTATCCCTACCCCCCACTAGCAGGTACTTGTCAAGGTCAATCACTTAGGCTTGTTAAAGAGTTTGCACAGGTTAGCAGTGAGGTATGGGAGTGGGAATGCATTCTCACCCGGGAAAGTTCCATGGATAGTGCCCAGTGATTGGTTGAGAAGGTCAGGAGGCTATGGCCTGAATTTTCTATAAGTATAAAGAGGAAACCCAAATCCTTTATTCCCTTTTACCATTTCTCTCCTATGCTGGTTAGGACTTCTGTAAGTGAGCATAGCTAGTCAGTTTAGTTATCTTTGTGCATTTCACATGAAGCACCTTGTTTTTACCCCTTTTCTTGAATTTCTTCAATAAAGCCTACTTTTGCTTTATGGTCTCTGGGACTTGGGGAGTCACTGAGACCAAACCCAGGTAAAGCTTGGTTATGTTTCTGCACCAAGGCCAGGCTACACAGGGGAATTTCTTTTTAGGCGAGATCTCAATTCACCTGTAGCCTTTACCTGGTTCTTAAGTGATTCAATAGTGTCTCTCTGCCCAAGGCTTGAACAGAAACTTGGATTTCCTCCTTCTCCACAGCTGTTAAGTTCAGTATGACCCACCCTTTAATGTAAACCAGTTCTGCTCATCATGTTTCATATGATCCCTTGATTACATTTGATATTTATCCTGCTCTGCCCAACTGCTACATCAACCACTCGGTATACATTGATTTCTCTCCTATCGGTTATGGTTTCAAACTGGTCTCTTTGTCACATCTTTCCCCACCCGCTAATCTGCTTGCATCTTTCATTGTAAATGTCGGAGGTATGGGTGGATGCATTAGCCATCTGAAGAAAGGAACTCTGGCTCACAAAAGCTTATGCCATTCTTGGAGTGTTTACATTTCATCTGGCCATTCAGATGCTTTTGTATTTTCCTGAGAACCCGGGTTTCTGGAGCAGCTTTAGCCTTAAACTGCAGCAAAAACCTCTTCCCCAAACCCAGATGGCCCTTTTCCACCTACATTAATGCGTCATCCCCACAAGTATTTGGAGGCCAAACATTATAGCTACGTACCAAGGCTCAAGAAGTGGCCAATTTTGGCTCGGGAAAGTGAGCCAAGCCTACATGTGACAGGGGAAAACACACAAAGGTCGCTAGCTAATCAGACATGAGAAGAGTATCTTCCAAGCCCCAAGTTTTGAAATTGTTGATAATGTTGCTTCTCCTGTCTCTTTGGCCAATTCATGTCCCTTCTTTCTCATCATAACACTAATCAGCTACTAGAGTATCTTATCCTAACTGGTGCTTTTCTGATCAGTTCAGGCAGTGTTAAAGGTAATGGAAAGCAATTAGTATGTGAAAGCACTATCAAACATTTTGGGGCATTTTATTAGAACTATTAGTCAGAGGTTTTATATGTCAGGGGGGGTTGCTTTTTGATTAATTAGGCCTTTATGAGAGGATATCAAATTTGATGATCCATTTAGTAATTTATTATAAAATAAAGAGACTCTGGACCAACCTGGGCTCTGACGCAGAAGTGAGTTATGCCGCTGGGGAAGCTGCAGTCTAGGACTGCATTGAGTCCCTTGCATTGGCAAGGATTGTAATATATTCCTTAAACTGGAGAGACTGATTTATTTGCAAAGCAATCTTGTGCTATCAAAGTGAAAAAGTGCTGAGACAGGACAATTGCACAGTTGCTTCAAGAGTTTTACAGCCCATTTTGAACTGGCAGCTTATTTTTATTTATGTAAAATAGAGCGCAGGATTGAAGTCACTCTAACGGAAATCCTCACGCGTCCGTCAGCTGCCTGAGGCAAAACTGACAAGTAGGAGATGGTTTGCTTATTAAGGTGATTTCAATTTTTTTTTAATCCACCACTGAGGTAAATATTAACACAGAACCGGGAGGTAGGAAATGAGTTTTACACAGTACAAGCCATGGGGAAACACTTTCTCAAGCAGGTTTATAATATATCAACATAGCGCCCTGCTTCAGGTTAAATTACATACCAGGCCTAACGATGCCCTGTAATGCTTCAGTACACTCGGTTGTTTCCGCACCAAGGACACTTAGCCCAAAGATCTGACAGCAACTCACACTCTTGTTAGACTAGCCTCATAACCTAACTTCCAGTTCTCATCCTTCAAAACTTAGCTTCTGCTGATCAGCGCCGCTCTTATCGACTGATTCAGGGTCTCACTCTGACTGGTTCCCTTGTCTCGGTGGTCCACTGCTGTGCTCTACCTGTCATAGCAGCCTCCTGCTTTCCTGACCCAGAAGCCCTTGAACATGGGATTCACTGAGTTGTAAGCAGGTGAGTCAAGCAACAGGATGGGAGGAGGGAGTTATGACCGCACTAGTGACAAGGTCAAGATTACAGACATCAGATAAAGGGACAGGACATGATGAGCACCAAGTACTGTACTGTAGGGAGGAACAAGGCAAGGATCTGATCTATGGAGGAAATATTTAAAAACGGGTTTGGAGGGATGAATAAGTTTTAAAAGCCAAAGTCCTGCTGCTGCATAGGGGAGAAAGATGGAAATCTACTCTGGTCACAGGGGCAGGTGTGATGGGCCAAGTGTGAGGACAGGGAGAAGAAACGCTCACCCTATAGCATTTTTTAAAAAAAACAGAAAACCAACTCTTGAAGGGACGTGTCCTCTTTGTGCCCAGCCTAAGCAATGCCAGTCAACATCAAACAGGACGGAAATCTAACCAGGGATGAAATATCTAGGTGCATTCACCGGAAACAGACATAGAGCTACTTCACCCGTTATAGTTTTCTTGCACAGAAAGTGCTTCCTCACAGGGAACTGGACGATGACTTGTCAATCAGTCAGTCAATCAGTCATTGGCACATTTGTCAGCTTTAGAAGCCATTACAAGCATTTCAAAGCACTTTATGTTATTGTGTCTTCTTCTTCTTCATCATCATCATTATTAATAATAATATTTGGATGTATATAGTGATCTTAGCGTTCAGAACGTTTCCCGTATTCTGTAAAGTCGGACTAGATTGGTCTCTTCATGCTGCTGACAGGGGGATAAAACTTACCCAAGGCTACCTAGTGAGGTTGTGGGAGAGGGAACATGTGAACGTGTGCAGCTCCTTCCCTTACGACGCCAGTACTCTTTACCCCTGGTGCATTCAGGCTAGTATTATTCCTGACATTGCCCATGTGGAGCGGGAGAGATGCTCAGGTGGATGTACAATGGTTCAGCCTTCGTGGCTGGGCTGAGATTCCAAACAGGACTTTCTCCTCTCTTATTCACCACACGCCACTTCTGCCGGCATGGTCATGATTCCCAGCCTGTGAGCGCATGTGGAAAGATGAACATGCTTGCCATTACACCTGTGCAGGTATTGTTCGCAATTTCCAAGCACCTTCCTGCCGAGGCAGCTTCTAATGTGGCTAGCAGCCCTCATTATGTCCCACGTTCATGTTTCATTTTAACCCATCCAATTTAAATGAAAATATCGGGTTTGTGGCGGACCTCTGAAGGGATATGAGATTTTTCACACTGTCTGGCAATGAATAATACATCGGGAAGCGAAGGCAAGCATTAGCTCTCTTCTAATCAGTATCATGTAGCATTTTACCAATTAACCACTTCTCCCAGACACTCACGGTATGAAGTGGCTCTAGGCAGAACTGCCACCACAGTGGACTTGGCCATCTGCATTTAGAAAATTGCCTATACATTTATTAAAGTGAAACCCACCCATTAATTAGTCCTGTCAGTCTTTCCCCTAGGGGGTCTCATTAGCACATTGAGCTAATTGATGCTACTGGAGGCATAAGGGTGTGGAAGTGGGGGAGGGAAATGACAGAGAGCTTGAAAAGAAAAAAAAAAACGACGCTGTATTTAATTCCTGTCTTTAAAAAAAAAAAAAAAAAGCCCTGACAAAATAAAATGGTAAAATAGAATAAACATTGAATTGCTGTCATTTTATTTACTCTGTATTTAGAGCACTGGTTACTCAAACCCACATGGACGTCTTGGATAAAAGGTGGCAGCGGAGGAGTTGTTTGGGACACGGAATGCTTCCAAAGAAAAAAAGTAGAATATTTCATTGGCTTTGCTCAAGACCTCCAGCATGTCTGAAGCCAGTCAGCAACACAGATGGGAGCAGGCAGGAATGGAGTGACAGAATGGGCTACACTATTTCAGGTTGTTGGGGGAGAGGGAGAACTCCAGTTCTGAAAGCTCCACTTCATAAAAAAACAAAAGGGTCTAACTTTTTGTTACGTGGAAGCTGAGGATTCAGCAGAGGATTCACACGTAGGTGTATCTTTACAGTAACGCAACTATATTTGATTGCCGTTAAAATACACCAAGCTGGAAAAGCCTGGGCAACATGGGTAGGATGGCTCTTGCCAGGGGACTGGGGCACAGGACATACTGGGAAGCCTGCCATGTGGCATTCCAGTTGCCACGGCACTGTATCAGCAGCTGCAGCAGGGAAATGGCCTAACTCTAGCCCCTATGTGGAAACCGCCTATATATATGGACAACAAAAAATTGAGGCTTTTGAACTCTGGTGCTGGAGAAGACTCTTGTGAGTCCCTTGGACTGCAAGGCGAACAAATCAGTCAGTCCTAGAGGAGATCAGCCCTGACTGCTCCTTAGAAGGCCAGATCCTGAAGATGAAACTCAAATACTTTGGCCTCCTCATGAGAAGGAAGGACTCCCTGGAGAACAGGCTAATGCTGGGAGCGATCGAGGGCAAAAGAAGAAGGGGGCGACAGAGAATGAGGTGGCTGGATGGAGTCACTGAAGCAGTCGGTGCAAACTTAAATGGACTCCGGGGAATGGTAGAGGACAAGAAGGCCTGGAGGATCATTGTCCATGGGGTCACGATGGGTCGGACACGACTTTGCACCTAACAACAACAATGTGGACAAAATTGGAGATCCAGTGTGGTGCATTGGCTAACGCTGCAGAAGTAGTATGTGAGAGATCCAGGTTCAAATCCCAACTCATGCCATGGAATCTCGCTGGATGAACCAGTCATGCTCTCTCAAGCCAAACCTGCCTCACAGGGTGGTTGTGAGGATAAAATGGAGGAAAGGAGAACAGTGTCCGCTATTTTCAGTCCCCATTGGGGAGAAAGGCAGGGGTACAAATGAATTAAAATAAACAAACACACAAATATATCTTGGAGGAGCCAACATGGCAGAAGCTTCATGCCTGAGCTCAATCCTGTTTCTAAACTTCAGCTGCAAATGGGCAGGTTGCAACAGAGTTGTCAGCGTTGGTGTCCACAAAGAGTCCTGCTTTCTCATTTCCTTCTGCAATAGTAGACAATTAACACAATTAAGATCATGAATCAACTAATAAAAGGTTTTCTTTCCATCTGCAAATTGAATTGTATAAACAAAAGGTATCAGCCTTAACTCTGTCGGATATCACTGGTGAAGCCGGGTGAGATCAGGGCCCTCTTGGACCTCCAACAGTTATCGAGGGCCTGTAATACAGAGCTGTGGCTGAAATAAGCACTGAGGAAATGCTGGCTTCCCTGCCCAAGAACCCCCCTCCACACACAGACACACACACAAAATACTGATATGCCCAGTATACACCAGCTTGGTGCAGTGGTTAGGAGCGCAGACTTCTAATCTGGCGAGTTGGCTTCGATTCCCCACTCCTCCACATGCAGACAGCTGGGTGACCTTGGGCTCACCACAACACTGATAAAGCTGTTCTGACCGAGCAGGAATATCAGGGCTCTCTCAGGCTCACCCACCTCACTCCTGTGGTGGGGAGAGGAAAGGGAAGGTGATTGTAAGTCACTTTGAGCCTCCTTTGGGTAGAGAAAAGCGGCATATAAGAACCAACTCTTCTTCTTCTTCAGTAATATCAGGGCTCTCTCAGCCTCACCCACCTCGCAGGGTGTCTGTTGTGGGGAGAGGAAGGGGAAGGTGATTGTAAGCCGCTTTGAGACTCCTTCTGGTGGAGAAAAGCAGCATATAAGAACCAACGCTGCTTCTTCTAAACTAGCTCCCCAAAAAGATTTTTCAGGAGTCTTTTAATATAACATAGTTTAAATGTATATATTAATTGGTTTAACTTATGCACATCATATTATTTTGTATGTTTTTATCTTGCTGTTATCCGCCCTGAGCCAACTGGGAAGGGCAGGCTATAAAATAAAGTGATCATTATATTATATTGCATCGCCATTCTGAATGTGAAGCAGCACCAAGCTACACCCGAGACAGTTGGAGATAGTTCTGTCCACTTCCCATTTCCAGACTGATTCCTTGACCCAGATATCCCAAAATCCTGCACATCTAAGCTGTGTTGGTTCCTGACATGAAAATGTGCTGCTACTTACTTCCACCTCGCCTTTCCTTTTTAGGACCTAAGGGTAGCAGATCTTAAGTCATCTGATTTTATCCATACAACAAACCCTAGGAGGTAAGGTTAAGCAATGAGAGAGTAACAGGTGCAAGATTATTCACCAAACTGCATGATCCTCTTGCTGTCCATTACACCACCGTGGCTCAACTTTCACCCAGGGTGTATTTGGCTCATTTATTTAGAAAGTAAAATAAATGCCCAGGTACATTTTCTAGCAAAGCTCTCTCTCCCACACTCTCTCCTCTGTTATGAGAAATGTCCGGGATCAGCTAATAGCTACCTTGGGTACCAGATGATATTATGTTAATGAAGAGTAGGATAAATGCTGTGGCAAATTTGCATATAATGATCACAGCCACGGCCTTTCCTAAAGTGCACATCCCACTGTGGCTGCCCCCAAATAGCAGACCTTTTCCACGCCAGCCGTAAAACTAGGGGACGAGTGCTGGAGAGAGAGACAAAGCAGATTTTCTAATTTCTGTCCTATATTTAACAGTGCTGTCATTGTGGCTCTGAAGGCATCAAGTAATTACGAGCATGAGAGTGGTTACGCAAATGAAATGCTGCAGCAGTTGTGCTTTTCGGCTTGTAATGAGCATGCCCAGTATAATTGGGCTGTCGAGAGCTCCAGCATCTGTAGAGCTGGGCTTTGGGACTGGAGATCTTTCAGGGAGGGGTTGGCTTTGCACGTCCTTCTTATTCTGCTGCTGCTGCTGTAAATATAGCAAAACAAAACTAGAACATGAAAACCAAGGAACTTCTATTTAATACCACAACGATTGCAGTGAATTGCTATGGCTCAAGGTTCCTTGGCTGAGGTTCCCCTGACTATATATACTCTTCACTGAACCTTTGGGTTCCTGCTGTTGCCAGCAAGCTACTGTTCTTGGGATGGCAGCCTCCACGTGGGACCTGGGGATCCCCTGGAATTACAACTCATCTCCAGACTATAGAGATCAGTTCTCCTAGAGAAAAATTGGTGCATTGGAGAGTGTAGTCTTTGGGACTGAACTCCACCAAGGTTCCTGTCCTCCACAGGCTCCATGACTATATCTCCAGATGTTTCCCAGCCTGAATCTGGTAATCCTACCCACCCATGCCCCGATGGCAATCCCAATCCATTCCAATTCCTGGGCTGTGCCCAGTCTCTAAGCTGGAGTAAAACAGGCTCTCTCCAGGAGATGCTTGCCTCAACCTGTAGCTGAGCATCAGAGTTCTCAATGACATGTGTGTCTTTATCATCAAAGGATCCCACCATGAGCCTCAGAGGAGGGCGGTATATAAATATAATAAATAAATAAACCTTATCATTCTGCCAAAGAAAAACACATCACTAGAGTTGCTAAGATCTGGGCCAGACTGTGCAGGGATTCTGGTTTGGGGAGGGGGCATCATCTGGGCATGGAATTGAAGTTATTGTGGGTGGGTAGGTAGTTGTGAGTTTCCTGCATTCTGTAGGGGGTTAGGCTAGATCAGGAGTAGTCAACCTGTGGTCCTCCAGATGTTCATGGACTACAATTCCTATGAGCCCCTGCCAGCAAATGCTGGCAGGGGCTCATGGGAATTGTAGTCCATGAACATCCAGAGGACCACAGGTTGACTACCCCTGGGCTAGATGACCCTGGAGGTCCTTTCCAACTCTATGATTCTATGATCTCTCCTAGCAACCGATGGAAGATCAAGGGAACTTTCCAGGAGTGGGAGGAAGGCCTAGGTTACGTCATCAGTAACCTGGCTATGTTGCTTCTAGCAGTGTGATGTTGTGATACCATGGCAAGGCTCTGGGATTTGGGCTCCTACTATAGAGTTTTTGCCCAAATACCAGAGCTTTGCCTGAAGTGACATCACCACATTGCCAGAGATGTAGCCTGGGCCTTCCTCTCTCTCCTGGAAATTCCTGTTGGCCAACTGATTGGGGTTGGGGGTCAGAACCTGGCCGCAGAGAGCCTCCACCTTTATGGGGGGCTGGAAGTCCTACACTGGACCCACATTTGTGTCCTGGGAGTCCCAATAATGCATTCAGAAATGTCTGTTAAAGCCATGTGTCCCTGATCAACCCCAACCAGATCCCTTCAAGCCTTGATTCCCCCCTCTGTTGACCCTACTTTCAAATTGTTGTGTATGTGACTCAGCAGAGGGCTGAGCTTGGGGTCTGGAACAGGATCCAAGCTGCCCCGTTGAACAGCCAATGAGTTTAAACTAATCAGGCGCGGCTGAGCCAATCAAGGTCCAGCCTAGGGCGTGTCCACCTCTGCCCTGTGTATATATTCAGGGGCTTGACCAGGCAAGCCCCAGTCAACGTGGTTGCTTCCATCTGAAATCACTTCTTAAATAAAAAGAGCTGTTTTGCACGACTGCGTCTCGCTTGTTCCTGTTCGAACCCACTATTTTACACAAATATTCTCGAGTTAGACAAAATATCCCTCTCTACTCAGTCCTGCAAAGCAAAGAACTTTGTTGCTTGTTGAAGCCTCTCATCCTACTACTGGAACCAGAATCTATCCACAGACGGCACAGCCTCAGCCAGGTAAACAGCATGCCCTGTAAAAATGGGACCATAAGTTCATATCAAATAATTTATATTTGGCCCTTGCTAAAGCAAAGCTTGTAGTCAAGTCACCCATGACTTGGAAAGCACCATCAATTAAGTGCCCAGTAATAAGTCCTCATTCTGCTACATTCTGAGACATTCAGCTACAGCAGCTCCACACTGGGAGACCACATCGGGGCTGTACTGATCCAATGTTCACCATCCGTCAACTAGCAGAGGAAAGAATTAGGTGCGGAAAGAGAACTGTCATTGTCTTTATTGACTTCAAATCTGCTTTTGACTGTGTCCACTGGCCTTCTCTATGGAAGATACTAGAAACTGAAAATGTCCCCCCCCCCCAAATAATCACACTCTTCCCAACAGCATATGATGGTCCAACAAGCCAAATGTGAATTCAAAATGAGCTATCAGAGGAGTTTGCCATTCAGACTGGAGTGCGCCAGGAAGATGTGGCCTCTCCCTTAATTTTTAACAATGTAGTTGATGCCATAATGAGAAAAGAATTCAAGAAGAGATGTGGAGTTCAACAGGGCCAAAACAACTTCCTGACAGATCTAATGTTTGCAGATGATAATGTCATATTTGCTGATACAGATGCAGAGGCTACTAACATTGCCTGCATTGCCCAATCTTACGGCTTAAAAATAAATGTGGACAAAACCAAAGTCATAACCACAGATGCATCAATTTGGAGCCCAAATTGAGCAAGTCAAAGAATTTAAATACTTAGGCACATTGGTGCAAGAAAAGAAAGTGTCATCTACCACTGAAGCCCACATTGTGATTGGCCATGCAACATCAACATTTCCCACACTCAAATGGTGCCTCTTGAAGAAGATGAACATCTCTCTCAAGACCAAAGTTCATCTTTTCCGGACACTAATACTGCCAGTCCCCCTATATGGATCAGAAACATGGAGTTTCATAAAACCTGGCATAAACAAACTCGAGACCTTCCAAATGCAATGCCTGCAGCAGATTCTGGGTGACTCTCTATGTGATCATAATCGAAACGAGACAATTTGGACAAAATGTGACAACTAGCCGCAAATTAAAGAACAAATCCAAAAGCACAAACTGCAATGGTTTGGCCATGTCTGCAGAAGGAACAGCAGATTGCCTCATAAACTCCCCTGGCGAGAACGACCAACTGAACGGAAGATCCAGCGATCGGTGCCAAAGAAAACATGGGTTAAACAGATCGAGGAAGACCTTAGAAACCAGTGATTGACTATCCATATGGCCAAAACTACTGAGAACAGTTGTCAACAGTGGAAACATATTCTAAACAAGACAAAAAATCCAGTGGCACTTACAGCAGCGTATTGGCTGAGAGGACAACCTGCTCCGCCGATTGCCAGCTAAAGGGTAAAAAAAAGAAAAGAAGTGGCAGTCTTTGCTTGAAGTGGCAGTGGCAGTCTTCAAGCAAAGGTTGGAGACACACTTTTCTTGGATGCTTTAGGATGCTTAGGGCTAATCCTGCGTTGAGCAGGGGGTTGGACTAGATGGCCTGTATGGCCCCTTCCAACTCTATGATTCTATGATTCTAAGAAGTCTTCAGCATTCCTTTCAGGGCTAGCACTTGGGACACACACCACCTACCCTCAGCAAGCAAGAGCTCTGAGTGTTTAACAACTCCAGTGCCTTCCCCATTTAAATCAGAAAGTGAATCCTGTTTTTATCTCATGAAGAGCTTTGTTTCTCCCCACCCCTCCCCCAGTATGCCCTTGTGTATCTCCCGTCTCCCCCGGTTGAACGTACATGAAAGAACTTCATGATGGATTATGCCTGGGGACAGATATCTGAAATTGCCATGTATGTGCTAGTTATTTAAAAAGGCACAATGATCTGAGATCATTACATAAATATTTCACAGGATGACAGTCATGAACAGAATTAATCTGTAGCTGTTCACCGGCAGACTTCATAACCAGTTATTTCAGAAAAGATCTACTGAAACAAATAATATCTCTAGAGCCAGTGATCTGAGGATAATAGCCTGTGCTGGAAGGAAAATCTTTGCGGCTGTCACTAATATGATGTATCACAGACAGTTTGGTCTTAATTGAAAATATTACTAACCAGCTTCATACCCATGCCTAGATTAAAATATTGGCATAGACATGTTTTGAATTTCTTATAAACGTACAATCTGGAGCCAGGATCTCCAGAGTAAAATGCCCTTCCCCATTTTGAAATCATCTCCCTTGAGAATGGGAAATGTGACCAGATTTTAACATTGGTAAAGTGGGACACCATTAACTGGGGGGGGGGGGTCTAGATTAAAAATTTGGTCTATATGGAACAATAAAAAGTTTCATAGAACGCATAGAAGGCAAAAATAGTATTGTAATATATATTTTTAAACTTCAATATAAGTACAATCTGCCAGGTACCCCCAGATGTCCCTCCAAAAGTGGGACAATCTGGTCACCTTAGGGTAGGGGGAGGAATGCCTTTGGAGTCATAAGAACATAAGAGCCCTGCTGGATCAGGCCAGTGGTCCATCTAGTCCAGCATCCTGTCTCACGCAGAGGCCAACCAGTTCCTCTTGAGGGACAACAACAGAGCATAGAGATTCAGACCTTCTCCTGATGTTGCCTCCTGGCTCCCCTCCCCTCTCTACTGAAGCTATGGCTGGCAAAGAAGGTATTCTGTGCAACAAGAATAAACAAGAATGAAAAACCTTTTATTTCATGTGTTCTGTATAATTTTGCTACATCTATGGGATTGTTTTTTTTTTCTCTTGTAAGGTACATGCTGAGACAGACAGAGATTTCTGATTGGATGGAGAGAAAGCAGGAGTGTGCCCTGTGGTCCCGATCCAAATTGGACCGATTCTTTCCTGAGAATTAAATTGCAGTCATGTAACTCCTAGAGTACAGCTAGGATTTGGATATACTTCTAGAGCATACCTAGGCCCATGGGGGAATGAGGATTTGTAACATATGAATTGCACTCATCCATGAGGAAGAAGAAGAAGAAGAAGAAGAAGAAGAAGAAGAAGAAGAAGAAGAAGAAGAAGAAGAAGAAGAAGAAGAGTTTCTTTTCTCTACCTGAAGGAGCCTCAAAGCGGCTTACATTCCCCTTCTCTCCCCTCTCCCCTCAACAGACATCCTGTGAGGTGGGTGAGGCTGAGAGAGCCCTGATATCACTACTTGGCCAGAAGAGCTTTACCAGTGCTATGGCAAGCCCAAGGTCACCCAGTTGGCTGCATGTGGGGGAATGCAGAACCCAGCTCGCCAGATTAGAAGCTGCCGGTCCTAAACACTACACCAAGCTGGCTGTAGAGCCCAAAGCAGCCATTTTCTCCAAAACAACGGATCTCTGTTGCGTGAAGATCAGGTGTAATAGCACCTGGAGGTTCTACTAGAAATTGTTGGCAATACAGTACATTGGAGTTTAGAAAGTGATCCCGTGCAAGGCAAAAAATATCTACTTGAAAGACTTTTCTGAGGTTCTTTTGCTCTTGTTTCAAGTATTTTTTGTCTCCATAAACTATTTCAAGTGGATATTGTTCTGCCTTGCATGGGATCACTTTCTAGCCACCTGGAGGCTGGCAACCTGACCTAATACCACAGGTCTGATAAATTTGAAATTTTTGACATTTACTGGAACTTTAGTACAGTTCCTAAATGAAAACACCTGGAGTACAGTACAAGAAAAAAAGCACTCATGCATATTTAGTTCAAAAACATCTCTTTAATTTTAGAAAGGGATTTTTAGCATCGTCCCTCCAGCCCCACTGGCCAGTCTGTCACTCTGCTATCAGCACAGGACTAAACACACAGATTTATTGATTAAGAGGAATGAAGAGGGAATTGGTGAGATGGAGGCCTCTGGTGGCAGAAGAAACCCAGTTACAAGAAAAGCAGAGGAAAACAGGATCTCTTTCTAACTCCTCAAAAGATTAACATGCAACGGGTAATTTAATTGTTTTATAGACTGACATTTGTAAACCACCTTGATCTAAGGAAAGCTGCAGAAGGAAGATCACTGGTTCTAAAAGTACAGGAGCTGGCTGATGTTGTTCAGGGGCAAAGACGCTTCATGCATTCTTATTATAAAGCATCTCTATTTTCCCCCTCCCCTAAAATTTCTTTTTCCCCTTCCCGGAGAGCCCCTATAGCCCCCCTCTCTCATTCTTTTTGCTTCTTTCTCTCCTTCTAAAGTTGCCAACTTCCAGGTGAGGCCTGGATATCTCCCGGAATCACAACAGAGATTGGAATCCCAACTACAGAGATCTGTTCCCCCTTAGGCTTGCCATCTCCAGACTGAGAAATTCCTTTAGATTTGCAAGTGGAGGGCAAGATCCAGGGTCATCTGGAGGACAGCTGTAGTTCTGGGTGTTCTCCAGTGCCCACCTGGAGGTCTGCAACCCTAGTTTCCCTGAATGAAATGGCTGATTTAGTGGATGGCCTCATGGCATTATACCCTTCTGAGGTCCCCCCTCCTCAAAATCCATCCTCTCCAGGCTCCATCACCAAGTCTCCAGGAATTTCCTAACCTGGAGTTAGCAACCTCATCTCCTTCCCATCCAAAAGCCACCCTTCCTTTATCTGTCTCTCTGTCTTAAGCACACACACACACACACACACACACCAAGAGTCCAGTCTCTGACTACGAAAAACTCTGGCCCAGTTGTGTGGTGCCACAATTCCCTGCCCCATTGTCGCCTCCTCAGCCATTCACCAACCTACATTCTACCTACCGCTCATCTTTAGCTATATTTATTATTTATCTACATCACATTTATTTTTATTTATTCATTTATCCCCGTCCTTCCTCACAGTGGGAACCAACACAACATACATTATTCTCCTCTCCTCCTTTTTATCTGCACAACCACCTTGGTAGGTATTCTAGGCTGAAAGGATATGATCAGTCCAATATTAACCAGGGACCTTCTGCAGCTAGATGGGGATTAGACCTGAAGCCCTAACAATGACCACACTGGCTTTCATAGGATGGCTGCTGTTGAACCTCCTTCCCACACAAGCAGCAAGGCCAAGTTGAGTCATGCAAGTTGAGTGGCATCAAGTCACTCAAAGGTTGCTGCCAGGCCTAGGGTTGTCACCCTCCAGATAGGACCTGGAGATCTCCCAGAATCACAAATGAACTCCACGCAGGAAATGCCTGTCTCTCTGGAGAAAATAGTTGCTTTGGAGGGTTGACTCTATGGCATTATATCTAGTTGGGGTATCTCTCCTCCCCAACCCTGCCTTCCTTAGACTCCATCACAAAATCTCCAGGAATTTCCCAAACTGGAGCTGGCTACCCTAGTTAACTGGCCCCAAGAAGTTCTCCCTCAAATTCTGAAATATAACTAGAAAGGGCATTGCCCTTCCCTGTGCCTTTTAATCACTGTAACCCAGACTGGTTACAACAGCCACAGAGAGAATCCGCTACTTGAAGCTACACGTAGGACTTGGATAAAAATGATTAGAATCATAGAATCATAGGGTTGGAAGGAGCCACCAGGGTCATCTTGTCCAACCCCCTGCAGAATGCAGGAAACTCACAACTACCTGTCCACCCACAGTGACCCCAATTGTTTCCATGTTTTTTGAAATCCCCTAATGAATTATCTGTAGATTTCACATTTTCTGCATATTTGGGGTCCTTTTCAGGTTTGTAGAAAGATATATCTTGTCTGGTCACAGCTCCAGTCACCAGAATTAAGTATCCAAAGATTTCTTGACTTTGCTATTAGAATATAAAATTGTTCCATTCATTTTTTTTAAGGGGCTGGTGCTAATGGGTAAGACTCAGAAAGGAATGGGACTCCCGGATCAACAAGGAGACTGTCAAAATCCCCACCCCGCCCTGACATTTACATACTGAATTAAATTAGGACTTTACTTAAATAGGTACTTTTCTAAATAAGTGGTGCAAGATGCACCGTTTCATAACAGTTCGTCTAGAATTTTAAAGTTAGGGATGAAATTATTCAAGAGCCACCAAAAGAATATCTGTCTAGAACATTTTGCAACATACAGTGTGTCATGTTGGCATGTTAAGTTTGTCTATGCACTAGCTTCATATCAATTACACCGGTGCATTTGAAAGGAAGGCTTTTATCATAACTTTTATTTAGATGGTTAAGATCATATTCCTCTTGGAGCTAGAGAGGAGAGGAAAAGAGGAAAAACCTTAAGGGAGGAGGGAATCTCCCTGCACAAAGACAGCATTGTTATAGTATGATCCCCCCCAAAAAGCTGTTTGCACTGACAATTCTCTCTTCTTCCTACAATGTCTCTGTCTTTTTAACATCCTCAATTTAATCCTGACTTAGCCAAGCAGGGAACCTATTTGCAACCCTCAATTTGAAAATCATGGAAGCTTTAGAAAGTCGTTTTCCACCTGCATTTCTTTTTGAGCAACGCAATGCATTTATCTTTCTATATAAAGGACTGGGCATAAAAACTTTGTTAAGCTGTCACTATCAATAGAGATTTTAAAATTTGATTGACAAAGACAAAACAAATTGCATCTTCTACTAAGTTTCCTTCCAAGTCTTGTTAAAAGCTATAACCTCTGGTGTTAACTAAATTTAACCCATTCTGACCCTCCTCGTGGCCCCCTAACCTCCCCTTTCTTCGGCTTCCTGTGCCTGCTGAAGAAAACCGGTCCAGTCACTTGGAAAGGGTTCTGTGTTGCACACAAAGGATCAGCCTAGTTGTTAGTCTGTCAGGAGGTAGAGAATAGACGGAAAGGTCAGCACCTGTGCAGAGGAGCAGGTGATGGCAAACGACGGGAGGACCGTTCTAGGGCCAGCTCTAATAGCGTCTACCCTTCCCCCTCCCCTCCCCAAAATTCCACACTGTAGTTGAGGGTATTCAAGGCAGCAAAGTTTGCACTTGCTCCGTGAATACAGACTTTAAACAAATTAATCTATTGCTGTTCAACTGACTGTAAAATTAGTAGATTTACTGTTGCAAAAGAAGGAGAGCATTCACTTCCCTTTTAATAAGGTCACGGATGTGTCCTGGGCTTCCAACAAAGCAGCTTTCAAAATCTGTGCAGCTGAAGCCAGCGACTCGCCAAAGCGAGGGAACAATGTCTCAGATGTACTGCAGAAAGGCCCCTGCCATACAGCCAGCGTGCTTAACGAGACAGTTAATACACGAGCTACACTAGGAAGCGTTTGCTAGTTTTTAAAAAATCATTATTTGCTATGAAGAACACATGCAGCGATTGTGCTAGAGTTATTATTCAGTTCTGTTTCCTTTAAAAAGCTTTCTGAGTAGCTGTGTTATGGCAGCATGTGCTTCTTCAGAGTGGCATTCTTAAAATTCACATAAAAGACAAACCATTTTCTAAAACACTTTTAACTTCTTTTGTTGGACAGGCTTGCATTCTTTGAGTAGAAAGCTCCAGACTGAATGCTGCAAACTGCTCTTCATCTGATGTGTTGCAATTGTTTGAAAGGGAAAAGATTTGGGGCAGTAACCACAAACTTGGGACTGACAGGAACTCTCTAAACAAACCAGCAAGGTGATGCGTTGCTGGTCTTTGTGTGATTGGTTTAGGCATCAAATTTGACATGAGATCATAAGTAAATCCCAAATGTTACACTCGATTTCCTTTATGTAGGCACATGCACGAGGCTACGAAGATGAGACTTCCTACTTCTACAATAAACTACTATTGTAATTAAAGACAGGTCTCTTGAGATTGCCCACAGCTAAAAGGACAAATTGTTGATAACTTGGTTTTCAAGCATCATGTCAGAATAAAAACTACCCATTCTTATCATTCCAATCTTAATGTATTTGGATGCCACCAATATGCAGATGACAGCTCTATCTCCTGATAGTCATCCAGGTGCCCCTCTGAGCTCCTTGGTCCAGTGTCTGGAAGCAGTGATGGAGGGGCTCAAAGCAAGCCACCTGAAACCGAACCCTTCAAGGACAGTGATCCTGTGGCTGGGGAGGAAAGATCCAGCCTGGGCGAAGTGTGACTAACTGCTACACAATCGACCAGGAACCTGGGAGTGATTTCTGATGCTTCCCTAACATTCACAAAGGTAGTACAGCTGGTGTGTTTACACCTATACCAAGCAAAGCTACTAGCACCCTATCTGGCCCTGGAACACTTTGCCACAGTGATCCATGTGAAGGTCACCTACTGGCATGATTACTGTAACTATGAGATCTTGCAATTTTGATGTGATGCCTCTGTTGATACAGCCCAAGACTGCATTTGCCTTCTTTACTTTACCTCCGCATCACACTGTCTGCTCATATTTAGCTTACGGTCCACAAGTACCCCAAGATATCATGCACACACACTGCTATCCAGAAGTGTATCTCCCATCCAGCATGCATGCTTATTTATGCAGCCCAGATGTAGAATATTGCACTTCTCCTTATTAAATTGCATCTTGCCCTCTTTTGCCCTCATTTGCCCTCTTTTGCAGCATGTTCAGATCTTGTTGAGCTCTAGCTCTGTCTTCAGGGATGTTTGCTACACCTCCCAATTTGGTGTCATTTGCAAATTTAATTAGAAGTCCCTCTACAATGCCCAATGTCCCTCTACAATGCCAATCACCACTTTGGAATCAAGAAGTGAATTTCTTCCAGGCCAGACTGGCCAGGGATTCTGGTTTTGGAGGAGGGCAGCATCTGAGCATGGAATTGGGTCACTGGATGGGCAAGTAGTTGTAAGTTCCTGAAATTCTACAGGGGGCTGGGCTAGAGAGCCAGTTTGGTGTAGTGGTTAGGAGTGCAGACTTCTAATGTGGTGAGCTGGGTTTGATTCTGCATTCCCCCACATACAGCCAGCTGGGTGACCTTGGGCTTACCACAGGCCTGATAAAGCTGTTCTGATGAAGTAGTAATTTTAGGCTCTCTCAGCCTCACCTCCCTCACAGGGTGTCTGTCCTCCTCCTCAGCTGGCTGCTGAGAAAAGACTGCAAACCACCACCACCACCAGAGCAGACAACTGGGAAAAGATCCAAGCTGGCCACATGGGGCAGTAGTGATTTTACTGCCTATCTCCGAGGCCAACAGGTTCTCCTCTGGTTACCTGAGAAATTTCACTCTCTAACCCAGGCTTTCTCAATGGGTTTTGTGAAACCCTGGGGTTTCTTGAGGGCCCTGGAAGGGTTCCCTGAATGGGTGGGAGTGAATTATTTCTAATATATTTTTAAAATTTGTTAAACATTTATTGCATGATATGACCATATATGGTCATGCTAACCTGCCCTAACCTCTCAAAATGGCCAATGATGGGCCTGGAGAGGGTAGGGAGGGACCATGGGCGAGCATGTACACAGCTATGCTTCCCAACCATCTTCTGCACAATCTCGCCGCTTCTGGGGTTTCTTGAAGCCTAAATAATATTTCAGGGGTTTCTCAATGATCAAAAAGTTGAGAAAGGCTGCTGTAACCCAACCTGCTGTCCTGCATGCGAAGGAGAGAGCAGGAAGACAGAGAAAAAAAGCCCCTCCTCTATACAGAGGGGCTGACTATGTATCAACAGTGGTGGGAAGAGACATGCTCTAAAGCAGTGGTCCCCAACCTTTTTATCACTGGGGACCACTCAACGCTTGACAATTTTACTGAGGCCCACTGCCCTAACGCTCTCTGACTCTGGTCGCTATGGTAATGTTTAAACACCCCTTCAAAATAAGATAAACACACAACAATGAACATAAGGAACATTTTATTTTCATGGAAATTTTAACTCGACAATGACAAATCAATGGGAACCCTGAGCTTGTTTCTCTGCAACATATGTGCCTGCCGGATCGTGGATGAAGTAAAGGGCCGGGGGGGGGGGGGGGAGGCGTCCTTCGCGGCCCACCTCCAGTTAGTCGACGGACCACATGTGGTCCACGGTCCACAGGTTGGGGATCGCTACTCTAAAGTTCTGTGTCTATTTCAGATGCCAGAGCTGCATATTTACATTTATTTCTTACATTTTGTGTGTGTTTGATAGGGTGGCATGCAGGGTATATAGTAGTCATATGGCTCTTCTGATTTAATGTTATTGCAACGTGGTGTAAGTACCATTTCTCATACTATAATTTTATGCTGAGTTACTCCAGTCTCATCCCAATCAAGCAAGTTACTCTGCATAATAATTTACTGCTAGCTACGAGCAGGATGGCTAGAACCAATAGAGCTATGCAAGATCTTTTAATACACATGCTGTTTTTACATACTGTATTGCTACCTGAACAAGCACTTGCAACCCACAAGACAACAAAGGCAAAACAAGGCCTATTTACATTTCATGTGGCTGATGTTGTTGCAGGTATCAAACGTCCAGCAACACAAAGTGACCATATAGGCTTGTAAACAGACCCTGGATCATGCTAGCAAAGTGTAGCCACTCTAGCAATGCTTCCTGGCACATGCCCACCGTGTCTGCAAACACAGTATCATTCATTTTTACATCCCACCTTTCTTCCGTTATTAAACTCGAAGTGGAACACATCAGGTTTCCCAGATTATCTCTAACGCAGCCAACAGCCAGCCCCATGGCTTGGAGCAAGGCTACTGCACAGCACACCTTCCAACCATATCCTGGTACCTTAGACTTTCCCCAGCCGCACAAGGGCAATAAACATTATTGTAGCACCTATGTGCAAGTCACATCCATTCAAAGTGGCCAGGGGATCCCACCTATCCTCCTGCTCCCCACTGTTCCTTCAACACCATTTGGTATTAGGGGAAGGGGGGTAACCATGGTGAGCGGAGTGAAGGGACAAATCTATAGGCTGCAAGCCAGCATAATTTTCACCACCTCGGTATCAAACGCCACAAAGAACCACACAAAGCTGGACGCAACCCACAAGGCTTTTGCAACCAGGGTTCATTAGTTCTTTAATATATATATATATATATATATATATATATATATATATCGACCCCCCCCCCCCAAATAGCCAATGGGGTAGGAAGGGATTCCCAACCATCTTCCCAACCATCAGGCGCAGGCGCGGCCGAGGCGCGGCCGAGGCTCTAGGCAGGTAGGAAGGGATTCCCAACCATCTTCTGCACGATCATGCCACTTCGGGGGTCTCTCGAAGCCTGAAGAATGCTTCAGGGGCTTGAGAAGGAAAGGCTGCTGTAATCACTCGTGGGTTTTTGGGAAGACCGGAAACCCCAGACGTCCCCCCCGCCCCCTTCGAAAGACAAGCTGTGCTGGCTAAGGTGGGGAGATCGCCCTGCAGGTATTGAAGACCCCCCACCCCTTAACTAGAGGAGGGTCGTGGAGCCCCCCAAGCAGCGTCCTGCATCTCCCCACAGCGCCCGAGCGATGAGCTCCGCCAGGCCCCAGATCCGCGCAGCCTTCCTCCGCCGGCCCCGCCTTCTCCCGAGGCCCGTCCCCTTCCCCTGCGCTTCTCCGGCGGCGCAGGCGCAGGCGCGGCCGAGGCTCTAGGCAGGTAACGCGAGGCCTGTTCCGGCGGACCTTCCCGGGGATCCGAAGAGGGGCAGAGGCCCTTCCCCCGTGCCGCCGCCGGGCCTGGGGGAAAGGGCTTCCAGGTGAGACCCGGGGAGCCCCCGCAGTGGCAGCTCATCTGCAGACTAGAGAGATGCTGTGGAGGGTGGGCTCTGGCGGTGCGCCCCACTGACCTCCCCGGGCGTTTCCTAACCTGGAGCTAGAAAACCCCCTTGGGTGGCCACAGGGACCCGGAAAGCCAACTCCCAGGGGAAAGGGTGGCTTCTCCGCGTCAAGGTTCCCGCAGCCTGGGGGTAGGCGTGTATTTCTGTTTACATTATGAGCAAAGCTTTCTTCTGCTACGCTCAGACACGTATTGTAGTTTATTACATTAAAACAAAACTCCCTCCTTCCTTGCCTAAGATCTACAGGCGTGAGGCATTTTAGAGAATATACACGTCTCCAGAAATGTCCTTGTGGCGTGTCACCAGCAAAAAGCAGCACCGCAAAAGCAACGTAAATTATAAGTGTTTTTTAAAAGGCCATCAAAATCTGCATGTCCATCCTGTTCCTTTTAAAAAAACGTCTTAAGTAGTGGCTGAGCCACACACAAGTGGATAACCCTCTTGGTCTGAAGTAGTACAACAAACTTGCGAAGTAATGCAATGAAATCCTCAGAAGTGTGCATGCACATGAACGCTCACACCTTGAATAAATCTTCGTTGGTCTTAAAGGTGCCATTGGACTCAAATCTTGTTGTACCAAGATTGCCTAGATAGCTTCATGGCTTCCATTTTAAGCAGAGTCCGCTGAAGTCCATGTGTTTGGAGGGATTCAGAGGCTTAGCGACTCTGAACATGGAGGTTTCCCTCAGTCACCAGGGATAGTAGCCACTGATCCTCCATGAATCTGTCTAACCCCGTTTAAAGCCGTTTATTCCTGTGGCCACTGGCAGCGAATTCTATATTTTAATCACTCCGTTGTATTTCCTTTTGTCCATCCTGAGATACCTATTGTCGCTAAATTGTCATCAAACACCAAGCACCCCCTTCATGGCTTGGAGACTTATAGACTTGCCAAAAGACAACTATCATGTGCCCCCCTCTGTCCCTTAGTTGCCACATATGGCCTCAGCGGCCATTGTGCCCTCACTCCCAAGCTCTGTCACGTTCCTATCAATATTGCCCTGGGTGTTTACTCCATCATCCCTTTGGACTGACTCGTCCCCAGTTCCTGTCAGCCTTACTCCTGGGAGTCACTCTTGCCACCTTTTTAAATATTAATCACCAACAAGCTGGTCCCTTTTAATGTAAGATTCAAGTGGGTAGCCCTCGAAAGCTCACACCTTGAGTTAATCTTTGTTGGCCTTAAAGGTGCTATTGGATTCTACTTTTGTTGTCCTTTTAATGTAAGTGAAACTAATATCTTGTACAGGTCAGTTTCTCCCAGAGTTCCACAGGGCCCAACAAATCTGAGCCCTTTTTCCTGGCACCACTAATCTGTGCTTATCTTGCTCTCTGTGCATGTGGGACAGGCAGTACTTTGGAGAATGCGATCTTTGAAGTCCTGGCCTGTAACTTTCTGCCTCGTAGCCTATGTTCTCCTGTCAGGACCATTTGCCAGTGTGCACCACGACTGCTGACCACTTCCCAGCAGTAGACAGCATGTGACACCTGCAAACTTCACACCAGTCAGGCAAGTCAAAGCATCTGTCACAGAACCCACTGCCTATATTCCTAAAGAAATTAATTTTCTCATTGTTATGCCTATGTCAGTGCAGTTGTTGAAAGTCACCAAGGGCCTACTGGTGGACCATGGGATGGCAACTAGGTTTTGCCCACAGATTGCTGGACTCGGGCTATTGGGCTGCTCCAACACGTTTTCTCTAAAGTTAAAAGTTCCTGGCCCTGAAGTGCCTTCAACACTTGCCTCAAGCCTTGCTTCCACAAGCACATTACTAATTTGTATTGCCTTTACAGCAGAGGTATGCAATGTTGAGTTTGCAGGGAATAGTCTTTACAGGGCTTCATTAATCCACAGTCTCATGGTATTGGTCACAAGTCACATAACTATCGCCATATTTGACCATGGGGCACATCCTGTGTTGTATTGTTTCTAGTAATTTACATAGTGTTCATGTCCAGAACACTTTTGTTTAGCAGAACTAATTTGATCATACAAAGATCATCAGTAAAGTACTTGGTTCCAGCTTTTTGTCTCTCCACTCAAAGCAGAAATGAGAAATTACTTTTTAAAAAACTTCCTATATACTGATCATGCATACACAACCTGTTATTATCCCTTTGCATATATTTCTATGACTTAGTTATCAATCCCATATCCAGCCGAGAGGAAACAAAAATTGCGAATTAAAGATTAAATTGTTCACCTTATTAACCCTTTCTCTCTTTACTTTTAGGTATCTGGACCATTATTTTTTTCACCCTTTGTCCATAATGACTTCCTTGTTCCTAAATAAACTATTGGGTCAGGCCATAAGGAATGATGCTAATTTCATCACTAGATACCTTGCTACTTCCGGGGCACAACCAGTGCAAACCAGGGTGTTCTCTCACACCTGGGTAGGACTGGAGCCTTCTAAGAGAAGATTTCTTTCTGTCCTTACAAAAAAATTTTGTACATATGAAGATGCTGAGGAAAAGGCGAAAGTTAAGAAAATCAACCTCAGTTCCCCAAAAGACATTGGAAGTGTTGGGAGAAAAATCCCTCATCGAATAATTCACCTGTTCGATGAGAATGGAGAGGACCAAGGACAAATACACAGAGCAGATGTGATTAAAATCATGGATAAAAAGAACTTGAAGCTTGTCCTGCTGAAGGAAAGTGCGGACCCTCCAGTGTACAGACTAATGAGCGGTCAGCAGATTTACGAAGAGCGCATCAGTTTTAGGGACAAGCAGAAAGCTAGCTCCAAGAAGGGTATGCATGGCTTTGATTCTGACAGATGATCTTCCAGATATTGATTGAGCTATATTTCTCTGTTGAATGCCCACTTAACTAGCTGAGACTTGAGTCTCAGCTGGTAATTGTGACATAAAAGAGCTTGTGTTATTTGTATGGCCAGTTGCTTAAATACATGCCTGTAGATGTTTGTTCTTACCAACAGACCATCTGATATACCAGCCAGACCAAGAGAGTAAATCCTCAAGGCTGCATGCAGCCCATGATTCCGTATGAGCACAGACCTAATAATCGGAGCCATGGATTTGTTTGGTTTGAGTTTTGTTTATGTGCTAGCACTCCATATGCATGGTGAGAGTTACAGAAAATGGCTGGGTGGTCTGGAGGAGGCTTAAAACATGCCATATCTCTTTAGGCGGAGAGATATAAACATACATCTTTTAGGCAGAATTTGACAATTAACCTTGATAAATTTGCATTATGTGCCTTGGTCAAGAAGTCCAATATTTTGGAAACTCCTGAACTGCCATTCGGAGAGTCAAGATTGTGGGAGTGGGTAGAACTGTTTTTTCCCCCCCATTTAGGTTTGATTCATAAGTTTGCACCCCTTCTTGATAGTGGGGACCAGGGTACAGTGACACATGCTTCTGCAGTATCTAGACCAGAGGTTCCCAATGTTTTTGATCTTGCGAGCTCTTTTGAATTCTGACATGGTGATAGGCACAAACTCAAAATGTCAGGAATCGAGGTCATGCATCATTTTCCTTTCATGCAGATCTGCTTAACATGATACCTTTTAAATATATATATATCATG
The DNA here is from genome assembly GCF_049243985.1 of Paroedura picta. Classification (NCBI taxonomy): domain Eukaryota; kingdom Metazoa; phylum Chordata; class Lepidosauria; order Squamata; family Gekkonidae; genus Paroedura; species Paroedura picta. Next base: position 23,566,385 of record NC_135374.1, on the reverse strand, counting down.
AGCCTCTTGTGGCGCAGAGTGGTAAGGCAGCAGACATGCAGTCTGAAGCTGCCTGCCCATGAGGCTGGGAGTTCAATCCCAGCAGCCGGCTCAAGGCTGACTCAGCCATCCTTCCGAGGTCGGTAAAATGAGTACCCAGCTTGCTGGGGAGTAAACGGTGATGACTGGGGAAGGCACAGGCAAACCACCCCATATTGAGCACAATGAAGATGCTCGCAATGTGGCATAAACTGGCACTCAAGCAATTAAAAAAAAATCTGCACAGCCAGATCAGATCTCCAGTGGGCAGTCAGAAGCCCTCTGAGCAAAAACCCCACCTGGACCTACCCACTCACTGGGTGAGCACCAGGAAAGGTGTCCAGTAGCCCTCTGCACCCATAAACGCCCCATTGGGGATCCCTGCTCCCAACTACTTTAACAGAGTTTTGAAATAGCATTAGGCATTTGTATACTAATAGGAAAAGGGAGATTCTTAGGATCTAATCAACACACCATGAAACAGAAAATCCCCTGCTGGCACCTTGGCGTTCTCCTCCAATTGGATAGAGTGCCCAATTAAAAGAGTTAGATCCAATTAGTTTTGCTGCTGGTGAAAATCTAAAAGGAAGGTTTCTGCTGAAGATCATGGGACCAGCATGGACAAAAGCCATGTGGGACAGGGCTGCTGTAGTAGAAAGAGTAATTGGGTGAGTCCAAGTGGGGGGGGGGGGAATGGCTGAATCGACCCCAATGTATTGGGATGAAGAAGTAGTTCTGTCTGTGTACAGAAGAATGCCTCCTACTGTTCAGGAGTCTTAGCTACAAATAAGAATTGGTTTAGATTCTTTGAAGCTTTGTGCCAATCATGTGTTAATGACTGTAGAAGCTTGTTGGCATCCAGACAGCTGTCTCAGTGGAAGGGCATATTCATATTGTAGCTATTAAGAACCTATTGGGGAGATGAATGGGTTGTGTTTCCACATTTACAATGGAAGACAGTTTTTATATCAAGCTCTTCTTTTGTCAGTGCATAACCATGACTCATTCAGCACAGGCTACAAAAGAGAACCACAAAGATGATCGCTCAGGGAGTTTCTAAGCAGCCAGCCTCATTTACCCGGGTTGTCTTTCTGCCCATTTTTATGCAACAAAATTCTACCTATACAAGGGTCCTTTACCACAGTGGTCCCCAACCCCCGGTCCGGAGACTGGTACTGGTCCGTGGATCAGTCGGTACCGGGCTGCGGCTCCTCCTCCCCAGCTGCTGCCTCGGGGGCTGCCCTGACACTCTGCAGCCGGACCACCTTTGGTGCTCTCCAGTGGCCACCTTGGCTGGGGCTCTGCCTCAGTGTGGCACTGCACAGCTGCTGCTGGCAGCGCCCCCCAGCAGGTGGCTGGAAGTCAGGGGTGCCAGCAGGAAAGCGAGTGGAGCAGGGCTCAGGCGTCAGCAGCAACATCCCTCAGCAAAAGACTACTCCCCCCCTCGGGCCTCAGTAAAATTGTCAAGCGTTGACCGGTCCCCGGTGATAAAAAGGTTGGGGACCACTGCTTTACCAGACTTTCCCCCTCCCAACACACACATTCCAGTGATTAAAGCAGACTAGTCCATTTGGTCTTTTGCTCTTACTCGAGCCATGCTAAGATGGGCAGGAGCTCTCCAGCTTTTCAGGCACAGAAAGTTCTTGGATTCTTGCCACCAGAGATCTTTTACCTGGAGCGGTGGCGCTTGAACCTGGATCCTTTCTACATGTGAAGCATGTGCTCTACCACTAAGCCACAGGATCTCCCATTGTAGCCTTCATGTTAGCATAAGTGGTGCATTAGAAGCAAAATGGGGTAATGTTACCTTGTTCTTGCAGGGTGCAACGCCCAAGCTTTGCATTCCGAAGGGCCCAGGTTCAATCCCTGGCAACTCCAGTTAAAAGGATCAGGGAGTACATGGTGTGGAAAGGCCTCTGCCGAAGTCCCTAGAGAGCCCTTGCCAGTCTGAGTGGACAGTACTGACTTGGATGGACCAGTGGTCAAACTTGGTAAATGGCAGCTTCATGGGAATGGCCTATATGCCTCTTGATGAAAATTAAGGATGGCAATGAGTTTGCTTAAATATGAGACTGCTCAAATAGTACTGCAGACTTCTGGTTCCATCTTCCTTTCCCAAGGCCTTTTGGGGTAGTCAACCAGTGGTCCTCCAGATGGCCATGGACTACAATTCCCATGAGCCCTTGCCAGAGAACGCTGGCAAGGGCTCATCGGAATTGTAGTCCATGGACATCTGGAGGACCACTGGTTGACTATCCCTGATTTAGAACACGACCAGCCCCTGGGTTCTATTGACTAGTCATAATTGTAGTCCATGGACATCTGGAGGACCACATGTTGATTACCCCTGGTGTGGCATACAGTTTTAACTAAGTTACGAAGGACTCCAGGCTAGAATAGAATCACCTACAATTTAAAATAATTTTTTTTTCATATTTAAAAGAATCAAAGGGTAGAAGGGTGGCTTCCAGAGCAAGCAGGAGAACAATCTTAGGGGAGCAGCTTGCCAATGAAGGGGCCGGGTTTTGGTTGCAACTACATGGAAGCTGAAGGCTTTTCCTTTGTATTTTAAACAGGACCTGTTCAGCTGAAGGAATTAACTTTTACCACAGCTATTGCACAGCACGATTTAGATATGAAGATCAAACAAATTCAGCAGTGGGTTGAAATGAAGCATCACGTCAAAGTTCGTGTGCAGGAAAAGGCTGGCAATGAACCGGAAAAGATGGTAAGCTTAAAGAACAAATTGCTCTTTGGGGTAGTTACTCAGTCAAGCTTTCAAACGTTACCATGTGTGGTGAGGGAGGCGTGTCTATCCTATACATGTGAACGGGTCCCACATTCCAGTTTAGGACAGCCCAAAGGACGAAAACCTTCCCACCAACAGTATAATTTCTAATTTGAAGGAGTGGGTCCTAGATTTCTCTCTCTCTCTGCTTAGGCAGCAAAGCAAATTGAGCTACCAGGTAGGGCTGCTGATTAGTCTCAGTAGAAGCAGAGAGAGGGCCAAGGTTCTTGGGATTTTTCCAAATAAGGAAATCTGGCAGAAGGATGGTGGCTTCTGTTACCTCACTGATCAGGTAGCCAATCCAGAATGAGAACCTCTTAATGGGCAATGTCAATGGTGCCTCTATTACTTCGTTGACTTGAATGTTAACGCAGCATGATCCCTTGTGTCCTAAATGTGCCTTGGGTCATACTGGGAAGGGCTTCTCTCTGGAACTGTTCTCTTCCAGTATGTGTGACCAGATTAGGAGCAATCCTACACTTTCTACTAGCCTTTGGAGGGATTGGGATTGATAAGAGGATAAGCTTTTGTCTTCCATATTCAGGGGAGGCCAACAAGATTTCAGGCTTGGTGGCCACACATGCCCTGTTAGATGATTGCTAAAATCATTTCCTCCCTGCCCAGCAGCAAAGCCATTTTCCCCTAAATCCAGTGTTCCCATAGTCCATTCTTATGAGTGTCAGTGTCATACTTCCAGCAACTGTGACCATCAGCTTCTGCATTCTTCAGTACAGTGTGGTGTACTGGTGGGAGAATCCGAGCAGGATGGGGCTCCTTGCATTCAAGTCAGCCACGGAGCTCCCTGAGTGACCTCACAGTTACAACTGCTATGGAAAGTAAACTGCAGTGAGACACTCGACGGAACACTTGGCATCAACCACTGGAGGTTGGCACCAACCACTCCCGAGTTGGATCTAGCCAGCTCAAAGGCATTAGTTGTACTCTTGTTCAACTTGTGTCACCACCCCATGAGCCCAACAGTGGTGTGAAGGTGAGGGGTCTGTGGTCATGGGAGTGACCAGCTGGCAATGAGAAGACTAAGGGACGAGGGGCCCCCACCCTCGACTTCTGGCACACAAATGGCTGCCAACACTAATTCACCAGCGGGTGGTATTCTTACTGCTGTGCCCAGTCTCCAGATTTCAGGCGCATGTTTTGACCAAGCCAGTAATAAGAGTTTGTCCAACCAAGTCTTCTTCTTGTTTTCAGCTAGAGCTCTTTAGGCGGATTCTGGAGGCCATGCCTGAGAAAGTGACCTACGTCTCCCCGCCTCGTGTTCTCAAGGAGGGAAGAAGCATGGCCGTATACAGACATATGTCAGAGAAAGAACTCCAGGCGCATAGGCGCATGGAGAAAGAAACGAAGAACACAGAAGGACAATGAAACGGAAGCTGCTGAGCCAAGCCTTCTCAACAATCGGGTTTTGTTTTTGTTTTTAATACAAAGCAGAAACATTCCAAAACAAACACAGTTTCCTGTACACATTACAAACTTACCAAAAGCGACTTCCTAAAGCCATTCACGTGCATGCAGCTGGACTACAAGTCTAGTCTAGACACAGGGCTTCAACAGCGGGGAGGGTGTTCTTTGCGTTGTTTTGTGCGGTCAGGGTCTCTCCCGTGCTCTGTCCACGGCTTGGCTTGGCTTTGGGTGGAATGTAGCCACTGAGGCGAGAGGCCAGGCTCCGCTTGGGACGCTGTTTCTAGCATTAAGAACAAGCACAGCAGTGCGATCAGTTCCATCATAAAGAGAAAGCTTTGAAGATTGACGTTTGTGGTCCTCTTTGGTTAAAAAACTGAAAAATAAGAGCTGGTTTCTATACCCTCCTTTTCACTGCCTGAGGAAGTCTCAAGGCAGCTTACAATCCCCTTCCCTTTCCTCACAATGGGCAACCTGTGAGGTAGGTAGTGCTGAAAGAGCTCTAAGAGAACTGCTCCGAGAAGTGCTTCTAGCAGGACTGTGACTAGCCCAAAGCCACCCAGTTGGCTGCATATGCGGAAGAGCAGGGAATCAAGCCCGGCTTGCCAGATTAGAAGCCATCTTTCTTAATCGCTGCACCAGTCTGGCTCTTATGCGATGTGATGCTTTGAAATACTAGGTTTTCATGCAGAAAATCCGTCTTTCTGTGGCTCCTAAACATTTTACAGGGGAAAACAATTTGTTTCCAGGGCCCTCTGTTTAAGTAGCCCTCCCCAGCTATTGCCCTCTCTCAGACTGAGCTGTGGCTCAATGGAAATGCCTCTGTTTTACATGCAGAAAGTCCGAGGTTCCATCTCATCATCACCACTGTTTTCCTGTCATCAAGTAGCAGCTGACGTATGGTGATACCATGGGCTTTCCAAAGCAAGAGACATTCAGAAGTCTTTTTCCATTGCCCGTCTCTACACTATGGCTCCGGTATCCCCTGGTCGTCTCCCTTCCAAATGCTAATTGACCATGCTTAGCTTCTGATCTTGGGAGAGTGGGCTATTCAAGTGAGGGCTTCGTGGTGGTAGGTGATGTGAAAGATCTCTGCCCAAGATCCTGGTGGCCCACTGCCAATCTGAGTAGATGGTGCTGACCTTTGATCTAGCATAAGGCAGCTTCATGTGCACCAAGATGGAAACTACAATTCCCTTCAAGGTATGCTTTAGACCAGAGGTAGTCAACCTGTGGTCCTCCAGATGTTCATAGACCACAATTCCCATGAGCCCCTGCCAGCAAACACTGGCAGGGGCTCATGGCAATTGTAGTCCATGGACGTCTGGAGGACCACAGGTTGACTACCCCTGCTTTAGACAACATCCTGCTAAATCTAGGGCAGAAGCGGCCAAACTGTAGCTCTCCAGCATGCGCTGGCAGGGGCTCATGGGAATTGTAGTCCATGGACATGTGGAGAGCCACAGTTTGGCCACCCCTGTGGAACACATCCATCCTTTCCCAAGAAGTTGCAGTAGCCTTGATAGAAAACTTCCTCCAAATTCTCGCCAGGAGAAGAACCTCAAGATTTCCTTTAGGCAACATTTCAGACAATTATAACTACTGCTCTGCCATCTGTAAAATGAGCCCCAGCAATGTGGGACCCAGTGATCCCACCCAAAAAGTCCTTCCAATCACCCACAGGGTACGGCTGCTCTGAGGACAAACAGTTCAAGGTCTGACTTACATTTAAGTTCAGCTTCCTCTTCTCTGGGTCATGTACAATGGCGTGCCTTACCAGACTTTGCTGTAAGAACGACAGAGCTGTTTAGACAAGGCCTAAGAAGGACAAATACGGATTTTTAAGGCGTACTTTAAAATGCCTACTTTCATCGCAAAGACTTTCCCACAGCCAGGGTGATCACACGAGAATGGTCTTTTCTCCTCATGGAAGGAGAGAATGTGGCTTTGAAGATTGAACAGGGTGGTGTAAGTCCTTCCGCAGCCTTCTCTCGGACATCGGAACACATCCCTCTCCGAAGCATGAATTTTTTGGTGGCATCTGAGGTAATCTTTACGGGTGAACGTTTTGGTACACACACTGCAGACTACTGGCTCTGAAGGAGAAAGCAACAAATGGCAGGAGTTCTCTGAACCACCCAGTTTTGAAGCAGCAGCATCTAGCAGTGACCCCCCAATGTCTTTCCTGGCTAACAGCAGCATGGATACATGCTATATGAGCAGCATAATATGGTACGGGAATATATTGCTGTCACCCCTACGCCTTAGCAAGTTTTCTCCAACGGCTTTCATGCCTGCCAGCCTATCAGATACAAACACGCAGGAACCTATACCCAACATGCAAGCGATAGTACAGTAGAATCGTTAAATGAGATTAACTTATGAATTCTGGAGTGCTTGCTTCAGATCTCACCTGGCACATGAATTTAGCAAGCTGTTATTTCTGAGCTACACTCCCACCCCCCACATACACAATTTGCAATACGGCTTTAATATTGACTCTTGCAGTGTTAATACCAAGGATTGCTAGATACACATGATTTACTGTATGTTCAACATTCTTAAACCCTATATAAGTGTGTATGTTAGACAGCGACACATCTGCCTCAAACATTACCCAAACTTGAACAGTATGCAGTGCGACCTGTTGTTATTTGCAGATGAACATGAAAAAGGTCAGAATAGATAGATGGCTGGCAAAAGAGAAAAGATTTAAACACAAACCTATCTGATTGCAATGAGATTTTAAGGTGAATTTCTGTTTTAGTAACTTACCAGTATGCTCAACTTTTGTGTGTTTCCGGAGCTGTGACCATGTTTGTCCAATAAATGAACAGCCATCTTTTTTGCATGTGTAGCCTATTAAAAGAGGCTAAGTTGAAGTTTAAAACAGCCTTCTGGTAGGATGCTCAATCCTCTTGCACCCCAAACTTTTGCTACCTTTGCAAACTACTGTTTCAATCCACTAACTGGGGAGGGGTAGAGCATCTGCTTTGCATACAGTAGGTCCCAGGTTTGACCCCCAGCACCTCACATTAAAAGGATCAGTAGTAGGCGATCTCTTCCCAAGACCCTGGAGGGCTGCTGCCTGCCTGAGTATGCAATTCTGACCTTGCTAGACTCAAGATAAGGCAGCCTCCCATTTGCCACAGAGATGACCTGTGCATTACAGCTTGGAAACCACTGTCATTCTCCATGGGCCACTGGAAAAGTGATTATTTACCACCCCACTTAAAACTGCCAGTGTGAGCATAAATAACATTGTTCTCTTTAAAGTTAACCTTATGCTATACATATGGGTGCAAGCTCTCCTTTATGTGTGCTGAATTTGAGAATGTGCACAGATATTCAGACATCTTACCTAGACTTTCTAAAGGTAAAGGTATCCCCTGTGCAAGCACCGGGTCATGTCTGACCCTTAGGGTGATGCCCTCCAGCTTTTTCATGGCAGACTCAATACGGGGTAGTTTGCTATTCCTTTCCCCAGTCATTACTGTTTACCCCCCAGCAAGCTGGGTACTCATTTTACCGATGGATGGCTGAGTCAACCTTGAGCTGGCTGCTGGGATCGAACTCCCAACCTCATGAACAGACAGCTTCAGACAGCATGTCGCTGCCTTAGCAGTCTGCGCCACAAGAGGCTCTTACCTAGACTTTTTGCTGCCCCCAATAGAATACTCCATCTATTAAACAATTTAAGTCAGAGTTTCATAAATAGGACGTCATTCCATTACTATACGAACTGAAAAAATACACCCAGTGAAGTGGGAGAAAAATCTTGAAGGGACCATTGGAAGTTGCAGAAAGAACTGCTTCATTAGAAGACATTACCTCTTCCCTGAGATGACAGGACTATCACTTGGATCCTCCAAAGACATCTACAGGGGGGGACAGGGGGCAATTTTCTCCGATTCTCTCTCTCTGATCCCCACCCCCCATCTATGACTAGGGTCCCTTTCCCCCCAGGAACAGCATTTCAGGAGGCATCTGGGGCTGCAGTAAGAGGAGAAAGGAAGTGTCATTCTCTGGATGGAATCCTATTCATGAGCATGTCAGGCAGGATCCAAACCTGTGTCTTGGCAAAGGGCTGCAGGGGGACACTGACTGGGCTAGACATTCCCTGACACAAAAGACATTTTGTGCACTTAAAAAAACATAATCCTGGGAGAAGAGAAGGCTGGCATGAGGCTCCCAGTTAGAAGTGGGTTGCCATTCTCATATATATAAATATAAATATATTTATTTATTTATTAAAATTTGAGAATAAAAATATATGACAAAGATTAAAACTAAAATCAGAAATGTCGACGATTACTTAATTCAACCAAGCACTGTATAACAGCCCAAAAGTTAATTCGGTCTCATTTCTTGTAACATAACCCTGCTTGCTCCATGAATAGTAGACAAAATTTGGCTACAGATTTAATCATTTCAGGAGCATCATCAGACAGTAGGTTATTAGCTACTAGGGACCAAGCCAGTTGCATTCAGGTATACAATGGGCGCTACGAGGGTGGAGTGGAAGAATTCTGCAGATGGCCTCCCCCTCCCCCCAGGACCTGGAAAGGCTGCAGGCAGCTGTTAGGGAACTCACTGGCAGGGGCAGCTCTCACACAGCTGGGATCTGCAGCCTCCAAGCCTCGGGGAAGAGGAAGGAAGAGGGGGTGGGTCAGGGGTAGGGGACATTGGCTGGCCTCTGGACAGACAAGCAAGCCTGTTGGAGGAGGAGGTACTGAGAGGTGGGACAGCCACCCTGAGTGGCACTTTAGCCATGAGACACACTCCTCCTCCAAGGCCTTACCAGAAATATTAAGTGGAACAGATAACTGTCCTGTTTAAGACAGTTTGCCCCAGTTTTTGCTTCACCGAAGGATGGATGAACTTAGCTCAGGCCTCAACATAAAAAGAGCATCTTATAAAAACATGTTTGAGATCCTCCACTTGGCCACTTCTACAGTTTACCACTTTGGCACGGCTGAAACAAAGAGCCTCAGTTACCTTCATGGATCTTTTCATGGCGTTTTAACTGATGAGGTTCAGCAAAGCGTTCTTTGCATCCTTGGTGGCTACATCTAGATAGCAAGCACACACATAATTCAGACAAAGCCTACGCAACCCAATGATCCATAACATGGTCAGGTCAGTTCTCTCTCTAATCCTGCCTAAGGATGGGCATTAACTGCATTTTTGCAGTTCGGTTTGCAGTTCATAGCTGAACCATGAACCAAACCATGAACCAACAGGCCACTTTGTGAACCAAGCCAGTTCGCATCGGTTTATGTGTCATTTAAAGTTTAAGCCCCTGCTTTCTTGCTCCCCACAAAAAGTGGTGGGAAACAGAAAGCAGGGGTTTAAATGACTCCAAAACAGAAAGCAGTTAAGCTTGCTGCTCACAAACCGCTACAAACGTCATCCAAATTTGTGAAAGTTTGTGCCAGCTCTTCAGTTTAAGAGCTTTGCTTTGAGCACCATAAACAAGCCAGTACTCCAAGTGAGGTCTTACCAGAGTGGAGTTTAACATCAAAGTCTTGGCCAATGCAAATTGCTTCTTGCAGTCCAACTAGAGGAAATACTTGGGAGATCTATGGCTGATCTTTCCAGAATTTATTTTTGTTTCCAAAGAGTAATACAGGATTGTATGAGGGAAAGAAATCTTTCCCTCTATTTGGCTATCCCCAACCTCAATTCCCTCCCCCCCTCACCCATTTACAAAGCAGAAAGCTTACTAGTGTGTGAAAGAGGTACTAACTTTCACACTAAGAAACTGGAAATGGCATGCTATTCAGGACAGGTGTGAACCATTCAGACTGTTTTCTGCAATAAATCAAATGGAGTACAGATACTGAGGCTTACAATAAGGAAAAAGTAATTTTTCCAAAGCAATCTATGGGCACTGAAAGTATCAGTATTCTGTGTATCTTCCCCCAGCCCATCCCTTCTGGCCATTTAAACAGAATAAACAGCATACGATACCGTTCACTTACTTGAAGAATAGTTCTCCGGTATGTTGACACTGATGAATTTTTAACTGTTGATGTTTTTTAAAAGACTTTCCACAGTTTTCAAAGTCACACTGTTTGGAAAAATCAATTTGGCTACTGTTAGAAACAGACCGCCCCCTTCAAGGATCGCTGCCTTGTTGTGGCAAGGGGGCTTGCGTAGTTCAGTGAAGCTATGAGCTATACCGTGCAGGGCCACCCAAGACGGACAGGTCATAGCTGAGAGCTCTGACAAAAGGTGATCCACTGGAGAAGGAAATGGCAAACCACTCCAGTATCTTTGCCATGAAAACTCTATGGACAGTTCCAATAGGCATAACGATATGACGCTGGAAGATGAGCCCCTCAGGTCGGAAGGTGTCCAATATGCTACTGGGGATGAGCAGACGGCTAGTACGAGTAGCGCCAGAATGAATGAAGCGGCTGGGCCAAAGCCGAAAGGACGCTCAGTTGTGGAAGTAACTGGTGGCGAAAAGACAGTCCGATGCTGTAAAGATTTTTATTCCATAGGAACCTGGAACGTCAGATCCATGAATCAAGGCAAGCTGGACGTGGTTAAACAAGAAATGACAAGACTGAACATCGACATTTTAGGAATCAGTGAACTAAAATGGACAGGAATGGGTGAATTTAATTCAGATGACCATCAGGTATACTACTGTGGACAAGAATCTCGCAGAAGAAATGGAGTAGCCTTCATAATCAATAAGAGAGTAGGAAAAGCAGTCTTGGGATACAATCCCCAAAATGACAGAATGATCTCAGTTCGAATCCAAGGCAAACCATTCAACATCACAGTGATCCAGGTCTACGCCCCAACCACTGCTGCTGAAGAGGATGAAGTTGATCAGTTCTATGAAGCCCTACAACACCTTCTAGAAGCAACGCCCAAAAATGATGTGCTTATCATCATGGGGGATTGGAATGCTAAAGTAGGAAGCCAAAAGATAACCGGGATAACAGGCAAGTTTGGCCTTGGAGTACAAAATGAAGCAGGGCACAGGCTGGTAGAATTTTGTCAAGAGAATACAATGGTCATAGCAAACACTCTTTTCCAGCAACCCAAGAGACGACTCTACACATGGACATCACCAGACGGTCAACACAGAAATCAGATTGACTATGTGCTCTGCAGCCAAAGATGGAAAAGTTCTATCCAGTCAATAAAAACAAGACCAGGAGCTGATTGTGGTTCAGATCATGAGCTTCTTGTTGCAAAATTTAGGCTTAAATTGAAGAAAGTAGGGAAAAGCACTAGGCCACTCAGGTATGAACTAAATCATATTCCCGACGAATACACAGTGGAGGTGACAAATAGATTTAAGGAATTAGATCTGATAGACAGAGTGCCTGAAGAACTATGGACGGAGGTTCGCAACATTGTACAAGAGGTAGCAACTAAAACCATCCCAAAGAAAAAGAAATGCAAGAAATCAAAATGGCTGTCTGAGGAAGCTTTACAAATAGCTAAGGAGAGAAGGGAAGTGAAAGGCAAGGGAGAAAGAGAAAGATACACCCAACTGAATGCAGAATTCCAGAGAAAAGCTAGAAGAGATAAGAATGCCTTCTTAAATGAACAGTGCAAACAAATAGAAGAAAACAATAGAATCGGGAGGACCAGAGATCTTTTCAAGAAAATTGGAGATATGAAGAGAACGTTTCATGCAAAGATGGGTATGATAAGGGACCAAAATGGTAGGGACCTCACAGAAGCAGAAGAGATTAAACAAAGGTGGCAAAATTATACAGAAGAACTATACAAGAGCGAGCTTAACATCCCTGATGACCACAATGGGGTAGTTACTGACCTGGAGCCAGACATCCTGGAATGTGAAATCAAATGGGCCTTAGGAAGTCTGAGCAACAATAAAGCTAGTGGTGGTGACAGCATTCCAGTTGAACTATTCAAAATCTTAAAGGACGATGCAGTAAAAGTGCTACACTCAATATGCCAGCAAATTTGGAAAACTCAACAATGGCCACAGGATTGGAAAAGGTCAGTTTACATTCCAATCCCAAAGAAGGGCAATGCCAAAGAATGTTCAAACTACCGCACCATTGTACTAATTTCTCATGCTAGCAAAGTTATGCTCAAAATCCTACAAGCTAGGCTCCAGCAATATGTGGACCGAGAACTTCCAGAAGTACAGGCAGGATTTCGAAGAGGCAGAGGAACTAGAGATCAAATTGCCAACATACGCTGGATCATGGAGAAAGCTAGGGAGTACCAGAAGAACGTCTACTTCTGCTTCATTGACTATGCTAAAGCCTTTGATTGTGTGGAACACAACAAATTGTGGCAAGTTCTTAAAGAGATGGGAATACCAGAGCATCTTATTTGTCTCTTGAGAAATTTATATGCAGGTCAAGAAGCAACAGTGAGAACTGAACATGGAATCACTGACTGGTTCAAAATTGAGAAAGGAGTTCGGCAAGGCTGTATACTGTCGCCTTGCCTATTTAACTTGTATGCAGAGCACATCATGAGAAATGCGGGATTAGAGGAGTCACAAATTGGGATCAAGATTGCAGGGAGAAATATCAACAACCTCAGATATGCAGATGATACCACTCTAATGGCAGAAAGTGAAGAGGAACTAAAGAGCCTGTTGATGCGGGTGAAGGAGGAGAGTGCAAAAGTTGGCTTGAAACTCAACATCAAGAAAACAAAGATCATGGCATCTGGCCCTCTCAATTCCTGGCAAATAGAAGGGGAAGAAATGGAGATAGTGACAGATTTTATTTTCCTGGGCTCCAAGATCACTGCAGATGGGGACTGCAGCAAAGAAATTAAAAGACGCTTGCTCCTGGGGAGGAAAGCTATGGCAAATCTAGACAGCATCCTAAAAAGCAGAGACATCACCCTGCCAACAAAAGTGCGTTTAGTCAAGGCTATGGTCTTCCCAGTTGCTATGTATGGCTGCGAAAGTTGGACCATAAGGAAGGCCGAGCGTCAAAGAATTGAGGCTTTTGAACTCTGGTGCTGGAGAAGACTCTTGCGAGTCCCTTGGACTGCAAGGCGAACAAACCGGTCAGTCCTAGAGGAGATCAGCCCTGACTGCTCTTTAGAAGGCCAGATCCTGAAGATGAAACTCAAATACTTTGGCCACCTCATGAGAAGGAAGGATTCCCTGGAGAAGAGCCTAATGCTGGGAGCGATCGAGGGCAAAAGAAGAAGGGGACGACAGAGAATGAGGTGGCTGGATGGAGTCACTGAAGCAGTCGGTGCAAACTTAAATGGACTCCAGGGAATGGTAGAGGACAGGAAGGCCTGGAGGATCATTGTCCATGGGGTCGCGATGGGTCGGACACGACTTCGCACATAACAACAACAAGAAACAGACCCTGATGAATTTATGCTAGCACATAATGTATTTGGAGGGTTGTGCAAGGCCACAAGACAAATTCACGGCAGAACCAAGAACAGGAGCCAGAGCAACTTGGCACAGGCTAGATGCCCACAACAACCTTTACTTTGCAAGCAAATGGGGCAGTTTGCTCCTGGCACAATCCACAATAGGGCTGAACCACAGTGCAGAGATGAAACCATTTCAGGTATTACAGAGACACAAAAAACAAACAAACAAAAAACACCCAAGGGGAGGGAGACCAAAAACCAAAAAGAGAGGTACCAACACCACAACAAGTATTAGCTATTTATTTTACTGAGGGTATTTCTATACCACCTCTTCGTAGTCCTGTTCTAGGCTGCATGCAGCATCAAAATATTATAAACGAACCTTTAAAAACACATGATTGTACAGGATAAAACTACTAAACAGAGGCAGATCCTTAAAAAGCTGGTAAGATAAACCCCCTAATTAAAAGCCTGGGAAGATGGGTTTTGGCTCAGTGCCTAAAAGAAAATAAAGAAGCAACATAAGAAACTATTCCCTAAAAGGAGCATTACTTACCACATACAGGCGATAGCTGTGCTTGCACATGTGCTTATTCAAGTTTGCTTTTGTTGCAAATTTTTTATTGCAGCCATCAACTGTGCACCTACAAATGCAGATATTTAGGTTCTCAGTAATGGAAATAAGAATGAACATGTGGGCTGGTGCAATGTAGTGGCTGGAGCACTGAAGTGGCAGGATCTAAGAGACCAGGTTGGAATTCCCCTCTCTGTCACAGAAGCTTCCTGAGTAGTCTTGAACAGATCACACACTATCTGCCTAACCAACCTAACAGGATAGTTGTGACAATAAAATGGAGAAAGGAAGAATGCTGGAAGATACTTTGGGTCCCTGATAGGGAGAAAAGCAGGGTAGAAACGAAATAATTAATTAATAAAAATAAGTGATGTAATAGTTTTGCTTTTTACCCAGGCAAACGAAAGCAATTACATGGGTTTCAATTTATCCAAGTTCGGTACATTTACATATGAATCAAACAGTAGTTTTAAAGAAAAAACAGATTTGGCACTGGCTCCCGCGAGCTGCACGGAACACCCTATTCTGCTCCCCAATTTCATATTCTTGGGAAAAGCATGGGGGAGAAAAGAAAGTCAGCCAAAATCTGGCATTAGCACAAGCACTAAAACATATCTTTCACACAAATAGGCCAAGGCCTTGTCCTGGTGCTGCCTTTTAGCACTGGTTTTTCTGCCTCAGGGTGTGGATCCTTCCTCCAAAGCTCATAGCCAGTGATAGGCCTGCTCTCCATGAATCTGCCTGATCTTCTTTAAAGCCAGTGCTTAATCAAAATCTGCAAAATCACAAAACAGGGGCAGGGTGATCTGATGGCCCCCCTAAGGAAGACATGCCACCAAATTCCAGAACATCACTGGTGATGGCCAGCTGATTCAGTCCTTTGACACCCCTTCCAGAATCATAGAATCATTGAGTTGGAAGGGGCCATACAGGCCATCTAGTCCAACCCCCTGCTCAACCCAAAGCATCCTAAAGCAAGAGGTCATACTGCTGTGGGAGAGGGCTCTATTATTTTTCTTTTACTGCCATGTTGTGCTGTGAGAATATTAGTTTTAATGGGGTTTTATTGTACATGTGATTTTTTTATTGTGTAACTCGCCATGAACCGGCTTGCCAAGAGTTGTGGGTAATAAGTCTAATAAACAATAATAATATTTGAGAATTCCCACTCTTCCTGACCATAAGTCTAACAGTTTACTTACATAAATTGCTTTTCTCCTGTGTGTATAAGGCAATGCCGCCTGAGATGGAAGTCTCTTGTGAACCTTTTCCCGCAGCCTTCATAATCACAAACAAAAGGTCGCTGACAAAGAGACAACAGGGTTATAAATTAAGGACATGTCTCCTGCCCCCTGAACTCCTTTTTCAAAGAACTTAATTCAGGACTGGTCTTCATGAGATGTGGGGCTAGCAGATTTGCTTCAGGATGTGAAATTCAAACACATTACTTTCCCCACATTAATTTTCCTCCCTTCTGCCCCCCTCCCCAACAGGGACACCCCCTCACAGAAGCTCCAGGGCCCATGTTCTCCAGGTACTTCTTACTTTTTGACACCTAGAGAAGATTCCATGCCATTTAACCCATTTCAATCGTGAAGGGGCTTCACCTTCAGCACTGACACATCCAGCGTTCCTAACATGGCAATGGTCTGCTGTAGCACAAAGCCCATGAACTCTGCATCTTAGATGAGGGCAGGCAGGGCTCCCGGGGGCTGAAAGAGTCACAAGGGACCTCTCATTTCTACAGCTCCTTCTCCTGCCTCTCCTTTTCTGCCGCTTGGCTTACAAAAGTCGGCGTCAAAACACGCCCCACCAGCATTTTGACCCACAGAAGCTTGCAACGGGATGCACCCTGGTCAGCCACCAGCTGAGCAAAAAAAAAACAAAAACCCTAACGCGTACCACGCGACGTTACCTCCTGACTGAGCAAGCGCCGACCTCCCCCAGCAGCCAATCCTGAGCTGCCCTGATCGCCATTGGCCAGCCGCTCAGAACCGCGCTCCAATAGCGGCCGCCCCATTGCTGCTAGCCCCGCCCCGTCGGCCCCAGGTGCCGCAAGGTTCTATCCCCGCCCCCTGCCCGGGCCAGCTCGCCCGCTTCTCCCGGAGCGCCATCCCCGCCGCCGGGCGGCCCCCTAGCATCGCCCCCACCTCTCCGGTGTGTTTGCAAAGGTGCGCCTCCAGCTTCCAGCTCTTGTTGAAGGCGGCGTCGCAGTCCGGAAAGGAGCAGATGTACTGGAGCCGCACAAAACTGCGTCCCCCCTTGCCGCCATGGGGCTCGCGGGTCTTTGGAGGGGGTTGAGTCGTCGCGGCGGCCGCCGGCTCGCTTGCAACCTCCTCCTCCCCGGCCATGCTGTGCTCCTGGGCCACGTGACGGCGCTCGGGCCCCGCCCACTTCCTCCTCCTCTTGAGCGGTCCTCCTCCCCCCCCCCCCAATCTGTGGGTTGCCCACGCTGTTGGCGGCTGTGGTTTTGCTGGGTAGTGGCAGGGATCGGAGTGCGCCCCCAGACTTACCGGGAGGGAAGGAGACAGCTGTTTTGCTCCTTATTCAAAGAAGAATCAATACTTTTAAATGTTTTAAAAAACAATCATCATTATTTTCAGTATAGATAGACCGGTAGATTCAAGTGGGTGGCCGTGTTTGGCTGAAGCCACAGGACAAAGAACAAGAGAGTGATCTAAAATTACAGAATGGGGATATGGACCTGGGTGACCTCAATCCTACTTGCAACACTAATCCAGGGATTCCCAACCAGGGGTCTCTGGATCCCTGGGGGTCTGCTAGAGCTCTGAAGGGGGTCCGCGGGAGTTCTGAACTGACATGGTATGGGGGGGGCGTGTTCCAGGCTGTCTTCTCAATTCCTTTCTGGCCTATATGAGGCAGAGCTCCAATAGCAGTCATAAAGGGAGGGGGATGGAACAAAAGGGTGCAGGTGGTACTGTCACTTCCGCAGCATGGCAGAGGGTGTGGCCAGCTGAAATCAGTTCTGGGGGTTCTCAAGGCCTGGACTTTTTTTCCAGGTGCTCCGCCACTGTTAACAGGTTGAAAAAGGCTGCTCTAATCACTACAAGATAATTGGCCCTCCAGATGTCCATGGACTACGGCCCTCCAGATGCCCATTCGCTGGCAGGGGCTTCTGGGAATTGTAGTCCATGGACATCTGGAGGGCCGCAGTTTGACTACCCCTGGTCTACAAAGTTTGAGACCAGTGGCACTTTTAAGACCTATGAGGTTTAATCCTGGTCCTGGGTATTAGCTTCTGTGTGTGTACACTTCTTCAGGTACATGGAAATGGAAGTCACTCAAAATGAGCGTGAGGAGAATGTTGCCAGGAAGGGCCAGTTATTTATTTATGATTTGGATTTCTTACTTGCCTCTCCCTGGAGGCTCGAGGCAAGTTACAAGACATAAAACCCCAGTAAAAACCATACGGCAAAATCCATAACAACAAGAATACATACAATTAAAAAACATAATAAAACAAGCGCAATAAAACAAGATGCGGTGAAAAACTCAAACCTATCTATACCGCCCCTTAGTAACCCATCCTAGAGGGGGGGGGGGAGACAGAGGGCACTAGTTGGTCTTCGCTACTGCTGCTGTAAGGGGGGCCAGATCGTCCCAGTTAGTCAAAATACATAAGTAACTGAATTGTAACTATAGGTATTACAATGATTGCAATCTATTTGAAATAATAATTCATAATTATGTTTTGCAACCTTATAGACCACTACCCAGTGTATTGGTCATGACTAGTGCTGTCTCACTAGGCAGTCTAGGCCTGCGTATCATTGACTGCTTCTCCGCTTGCATTCCCCAGAGAGCACTCAGTTCAGGTCATATCAATCAGCTAAGGATCCCTGGCCCTGAAGAAATACTCCTAGTCTGAGCCACAGCCAGGGCCTTCCCTGCTGTGCCTCCTGCCTGGTGGAACAACCTCCCTGTGGAGATCAGGGCCCTGGCAGAACTCATCTAGTTCCAGAGGGCCTGCAAGATGGAGTTCTTCCATCCAGTTTATGGCTGAGGTCAGTTGAACGCTCTTCGTATATTAATGAACTAGGCCTCCCTCCCCTGTCCCTCCCCCCCTTGACTTCTGCCTCCTAGTAACATCTTACTTACAACATTACTATCTTTATAATCTCAGTAATTTTTGGTTGGTGCTGATAACACTCTAATGTATGAATTTAAATATTTTTAGATATGCCTGTGCAATTGGATACATCCTTTAAATCAGGGGTAGTCAACATGTGGCAGGGGCTCATGGGAATTGTAGTCCATGAACATCTGGAGGACCACAGGTTGACTACCCCTGCTTTAAATGACCAATATTGAAGATGCTACATCGCATGCTGTGTTGCCAGTTCAGGCAAAAATTTGTTCATGAGGGGACTGCCATAACTGGTAGCCCAGTTACCCAGGTTCATACATAGGCAGACCTCAGAAGCACACAAAAAATCTAAGCACTAAGTCTCAGTTTTTAAAAATCTATTCGCCCCCTTCACCTATGGCCATTTTGAAAACGAGAGGAAGGGACAGCAGGCATGGAAGAGCATGTGAGAGAGTCTAAATGTGTGGGAAAGCAAATTATGCAAATTCATTTGGATGCATCCAAACAACCTGTTGAATGATGAGCTCTCTGATTGTGACCAGCAAGTCGCTAATCAAGGGTGTGAAGAAGCCCTCAGAATGGTTTAATTTTCACTGATTTCATAAATGCATCAAAATGTTTCTATGAAAATGGTAGTACAAGGGTCTTTAAATTCTTTCGCCATTTCCATGTTTATCCTGTAAAGGTCACTCACAATTTTCATCTGCTCTCTCTGTCTACAATCCGTCTTGAAATCCTTTCTCCTAATTGCAAATGCTCACATGTTAGCGGGAGTTATAAAATGAAGAAAGAGCTTTGCATACTATTCATTCTTGATGTCAGAAATGGTATCAAAACAGGGCTCAGACCTGAGCCATGGAAGAAGACATGCTGTCTTTAGATGAGATCAAGTATTTAATTTATCTGTGGGCCTAGTCTGAACAACATCATGAGCAAAATCCAGGCATCCAAGATGAAAAACATGAGATCAAACAGAGCCATCTTGTGGCTATGGGAAGCCATTAAGAAAGATTCCACTCGAAATAAAGACCTGCCTCATGTTTCATTTATATGCACATGGAAGAAAAGTGTGTACTGTGTAGGATGGGAGCAGATTGCTGTGCTTAATTTCCATGTCCTGATATGACCAGAACAGAACGAAGGAAGTAATTTCCTTTGAAGATCATTGAAACAGAAGTTCTTCTAATTACTTATTGTTACTTTCAGGCATGATAGTTAGATGGAACCTCCATGTCTGGAGATGCACATGCTTAACTCTTTGCCATTAGATTAGAGGGATTTAAAAGTACTTAACTGTGGGATGACGGTTAATCTAGTCTCCCTCGAGCATCTCCATCTACTTATTTTCTTCAGCCTCTGGCCTTCTTCCATGGGCCATCAGGTTAACACGCATTCAGGAAGAACAAAACAAAAGATTATCCTGTCATTCCGGCACACAAAAAGCTAATTTGTTTCACATAAGAAAAAAAAATTAATTCCTGTGGTAACTTCTGATCACAGAGATTCATGGGAAAACAGATTGGTGATCATTCAGATTGCATGTAAAGGCAAGAAATTTATAAGCAATTTGCTAAGAGAGCAATGGATACATTATAAATAATTTCTATGGTCTCATGTTTGTTTCTTTCATTGGGAAATTTTTCTACAGCCTTTCCAGTATTCAGAACAATCAAAGATTGCTGCGTAACATGTAAAATTCAGAATAATAATATTAATAGCATTATAAGAACAGCACAACACCCATAAGACAAGGACTCACAAAAAAGTCACAGGAAGATAAAATTTCATCAGGATTTACCCTTAAAAGATTTTAAAAGAAACTACACTAAACTACGTAAAGCAGTTAGCCTCCCCCATCCTCCTCCTTTTGGGATATCTATAACCATGACTTGAAAAACATTAGCCCTCCATTTTTACATATTATAAATCTATTAAAGGGAAAAAACATTTTTCCCCAGGCAAGTTGGCAACTGTAATGGATGCAGTTGCCAGAAGGTCCTTGTTCTTGATCCTTTCTGACTTCAGCTGATGGACTGGTTCTAGGGTCACAGGACTTGTGGATACTGTCATAACACCAGAGCTCATAAAACGAGAGAGGAAGTCCCTTAGCTATATGTATCCTATGAAGGGTTGCCAGATCCAGGTTTGGAAATTCCTGGAGATTTGGGGGATGGAGCCCGTCCACCCATCGGTGTTCTGTCCTTGGCCAAGAGGGGTAGCTGGGGGGCCTGCAGTGTGTGTGGCAGGAGCTTTGTTCCCCTGTGACCAGAGGCTGCCTATTCTTTCCTCGTATCTCTTCCTGTCTAGAGAGAAAACATGCGATCCTTCAACCGGGATGTTTTCTTTTCCTGAGTAAATAATTAATGCAAGGCATAGGCAGCTGCTTTGTCTGCTCTGCACACACAACAACTGACGCAGGCCCAGTCTCATGGGAACTACAGAAACCAGATTTCAGCGGACCAAAAATAAAAATTCCTGAGGAGAAGTTTGCCCTTGCCGTGGGTGGGAAGCGCACAGACCGTAACACACACACACACACACACACACACACACACACACACACACACACACACACACACACAAAAAGACAATTCAAAACACTATCATTTTAACAATCTCTTCCATATCCTTGGGGTCCCAGTCTTATGATTTGGGGACAAATTCTTCCTGTACTCATCATGTAGTTATCCAGTGCCTTCTAAGAACTCAAAATAGAATCCATGGTTCCACCCCCTCACAACCCACGAGGTAGGAAACAGAGAGAGATGGCAACTGTCCTAAGGTCACCAATTAGATTCATCATAGCAGAGTGTAGATTTTAATCCAGATTTTCTCACTTGCACAGTACTTCAACCATTTGACCATGTAGGAGCCCCTGAAATAATTTTTCAGGTTTCAAGGAGCCCCAGAAATGATGCCAGATGGCCACACCTCCCTGCCACGCCCCCCAAGTAACCTGCCCCTAGAAGTGATATCACCACCCATGTTAACATGCAGGTTCGAGGAGGACTGGTGGGGAGAGACAGAAGGTGCTTTAAGCCAGACGTATGCATGCAGGCTCTGCCTCCTCCCAGGTGCAGAAACTATAAGAACTCACGCTTGGGAGGGAGAGAACAATGGAAGCAGCCGATTCCCTAGTTTGTGGCTAAGTCCATTAAGGCAGGTGGAGAAAGACCATGGACCTCTGGGGATCTGTGGACCCCTGGTTGGGAATCCTTGCTGTAATTGTTTGGATGCGTATGTCGCTCATCCATCATAGTAAAGAACAAAGAGTAGACAAAGCCTGGAATGCCTTGGCATAAAGTGACTGCATTTTTCCTTCCAGTCAGGGATAAATCATGTTTGGTGTAGGTGAAAAACTGGGGGAAGAGAAGAATGATGAAAAACACCTGAATTTAGGGTTGCTGAAGACTCTTCCTAGTGCTTTGTTTGACGGTTACAAGCAAGTGATAGCCACACCCCAGTGAAGACAGGAGAAAGGGGCCATTGGAGAAGACCTTTAAAATCCCTTTCTCTTGAAAATAGACTTGGATGCTCTCTTATGATCTTTGTGTACATCAGAAGTCCCCAACCTCATTGAACCAGTGGGCATTTCGAGAATATCGTTTGTGAGGACCACAACAATGGCAGATGGATCCAGTCACAAAACTCTGAGAAGGTCCATAAAACACTGGAAGGTTTCAAGCCAAGCATGCTCCTACAGTGAAGGTTTGAAGGACCTCCAGCTCCAGGGAAGTAGAGGAAGCCATGACTCTCTTTGCTTTAAGAAGGAAGCAGATGGGTACCAGTGTACCCATGGGCACCTGTTGGGTACTACTGGTATTCATAATGATGTACATTTGAACATTATAACAAAGCACCTTGTTTTATTTTCATTAATTCTTGCCTCTGAATTACTGTTTATGTGAATTTGCTTTAGTATTGATTGCAATAGAAGGTATCTGAAGAAAGAATCTTTCATATAATTGGAACAGACTTATGGTAATCCCATGATGGGGTTTTCAAGGCCACGGGCAAGCAGAGGTAGTTTGTCATCACCTTCTTTTGCTTAGCAGCCTCTGCCTTCCTTAGTGATCTCCCATCCAAGCACTCTCCATGGCTGATGCTGCTTGGCTTCTCTTATGGCAGCTAGGCACAGCTACTGAGCTGCTATAAAAATGCTATCTCGCCAAAGCTTACAAGATGTACCTCAATGCACTGTGCCCTTTTGCTTTGTTGTTTTCACCTTTTTGGGATGCACCTTACCTGAATGTGCAAATCAACCCCATTGCAAATCAGGTATCTGAAGCAATGCCAGGTGAAAGACAAGTTCTGGTTTCAACAGTGCCTTGTCTGTGAAGTGCTGGAAGTTTCAGACTTGCTGTTGTGGAAGAACTGCGTAATCCGGCTCTCAGAATCCAACTCATGCCTGGTTGAGATTTCTTTGATTAGACATGGCCTGCGATCTGTTGCCTCATTGGCTAAGGCTCCAGTTATGCTGTTTCAAAAACCAACTGTCATTTAAAGTCTCCTAGCCAGTCGCCCCTTACAAAACAACTGCTTTGTACAGTATTGATTTAGAACGCTGCAGATGATGAACACTTTAGTTGAAGTCCAAACATGGAAATGTATTCTGTTTAAAATAACATTTTTAAGGCGGAAGAAAGAAATTTTGGGGAAGAAATCAGAAGGAGCTGAATGTCCCTTTCAAATCTTAAAGAAAACAATGCCAATTACTCTTTTCTCATTTCCAAAAATACAACTCCCTGCATAATTAGTTCCAGAGGTTTCACAACATCCACGATGTTAACAGGATTTCTATTGCTATCTTCCTAGTCCCTAGTTCCTAGTTCCTTAATTGGAAGCGAGTCCCCTTGAAACAAATGGGATTTACGTCCGAGTAAACATGTTAAAGATGGTGGTGAACTCATCCGGCAATAAATGACGATCCATATTTGACTTGGGCATCTTTTAAAACAGTGTAAATAATAGCATTTGTATTGTGGGGGTACCATAAAAAGTCACTCCACACGCCGAACAAGGGACCCTCCTCCAGCATCTGCGATAGGAAACACATCTGTCTTCTGCCTGTTTCTTTCCTGAATGTCTCCTTGAATCAGGTTTTATGGGGAGGATCGTAAAATATCCCTTTCTGTTTGAATCCTTGGGTTAACAATGCCCCCTGTGACTACGGACACAAGATGCTGCTTTCAGGAAAGAGGTGCACTCAAGTAAGAAGAGATCTTTGTGACAGTATCTCCCACTATGGTCCCCATGCCCAGCTAAATCACATTAGCATGAGAGTGAAGAGGTGGCCACTGGACAGCTGCATAAAGAGCAGGAGAAAAGCAAGACTAATCTTGTTAAAAGGGAAGCAAAGATAGACGCTACTTTTACATACAGGCTTATAACTATCCAGTTTTCCCAGGATCGGCATCACCTGTACATCTTCGGAGAATCGGAGCCAGTGGAGAGTGACTTTCTCCTTTGCTGTTGCCTGGATCAGCCTTCCATATTAAGGAGGTTTAATTTTAAAACAAGTAAATAAAACTACATATCTACCATATTTCCAAAGAGTCTTGGGTCACTAGTTTCTTATAAGACGAGGACATTCATTGGCTTGGTGCTGAGAAGCATCCAAATTTTCCCCATTCCCTTGCTAAATTTTTTGTCATCATAATTCTGTAATTATCTTGTTCCTAAAATAAAATCACACACCAAAAGTTTCCTCTTGAAAAATCTCTCCTTTTACTTCAAAAGCTGGTTTTGTTATTTTGATTTGATGAGATTGTATCAAATACGTCAGCCGCTTAAAGCTGGCCTACCCAAGAGATCAACAAATAGATGCTCAAAATCTTGAGAATATACAAGTGCAGTCATCCTGAGGAGCAAGATCCAGATACAATTAAACAATGATCAGCATTTGAAGCCTACACTTTACTTTCTCATTTAAAGCAAAGCAAATCAACATAAGTGGGTCAAATCCATTATTAAGAATAATTTAAATATAACTAAAATCAAGATAGAATAATCAGTAATTATTCTCCTTTGAAAACTGGGAGCACATCAGTTTCCAAATTTGAGTAGAGATGCAGTGTTTATTAAGTAAGCAGGTGACAAATTTAGAACAACAAAGTTTTAAAATGCATGTAAATGTAGTACAATGTAGAAGCAGATGGTGAATAAGTTTTGAATATAAAAGTATAAGCAAGTGCAGCTATAGCTAGTATGTAGAAATGAAATATGTAACAAAATACTGATGAAATTATATAGTCGTAAAACATGAAATTTGAAATTTAAAGTGTTTGAAATATGATAATATTTTATAGGAAATGTCTTTAAAATTATAATGAAGAGGATGTTGGGGAGAAATAGTTTGTTTCATATACCCAATCATATATAATAATTGATATATATAATGTAATCCCCCTTTTTTTTTTGCATCCCTTTTGTATTATCTTGTTTTTAAAAATAAAAATATTATTGTAGAGAAAATCTGAGAGCACAATGTAGACAATGTTAACCAGAACTCCTATGGATTTCAGTACTAAAATATAACTGCAATGCAAGAATGTTGATGAATTCCATTGAAACTGACAGAAACTTAATGCTCTTTGCACTATTGTCATGATAAACAATAAAGAGGTATAAAAAAGATACCGTAAAGCAAACTTAAAAGAAATCCAAATTATCCAGATTTATATTACTGTTACAAGCAACTAAGCTTTTAGCTCTCCACTACTTGTGGTTCAAACTGAATGGGAATGGGGCAGCCGGAGTGTGGGATGAGCTGGAATGAAAAGAAGCCTGCACACCACAGCACCCTCTGATTTGGACAATGAAGAAATGGCAACCTTCCCTGATCAGAGATCAACTCACTAGGCAACTGAGTAGCTTTGCTGCTCTCTCTATGCAAGAGAGTGTGTTGTATGGATTTAAAAGGCATTTATAAACCCACTTTCTCCCTGGTAACTGAGGCCCAGTATGGAACCTACATTGCTTTACAGAGAACCCAGTAGATGTCTGTCAGCCATGGCATTGACGGGAAGTGTCCTGGTGATTTAGACAGACAGGAAGGGACTGCCAGGTGGGAGCGAATCCCCCAAACCGTCTTTTAACCTCTTATGTTCCAGTGTCCCCCACGTTGATGCCAGCACCTTCAAGACTTCCTCTGGTGACATCATGCAACATTCCAGTGTTGGGTCATGTCTCAGCTACTAGGAATCACAGCTGTAGCTAGATGTCATAAACTTTGTAATTGCTGGCAAAATCCTCATCTTTCGGAATACATTTCTAGGGCAAAGGGAGCAGGCACACACTGTTTAGCACTGTTTAGCGTGGTTTTATGGCCAACAGAAAATGATAAGCCATGTGCTTAGACACTAAAAGCAGATACCACCTCTAAACATAGTAACTCTGCTTTCCAGGGCATATTTGCAAACTATAAATTCCCCAGTTTCCCATGCCTTTTCCTTCAGATGCCCTCTCCTCTTTTATTTCCACCTGCCGTACCCTTACAGTGTATAACCAGACCACATGGAGGCTGTAGTCGCCACGCTGGTCCACAGCAATAGCCCCAACCAGAAGGCATGCCTTAGGAACAACCCAAATACCATGAAACAGATTACAGGCTTTTGCATTCTCTGGAGCTTTGTCAGGCTGGGCATTAAAGGATGTGGGAACTTGTTTCTGGCCTGGATCGGAAGCCTATGTAGAAACCTGGGCAGATCTGAATAGTTGAAGGCTTCCCCCTTCTTCCACACACGTACGGTTCTTTGTGTGGTTCTTATTGCTTCTGCAAATGCAAAGGTGCCTGCAGTGGCCCCAGAGCACCCATGCAGCAGTTTACTTCTGTGCATTGGCTTCCCTTCTGCTACCCCAATTTTCTGCCCTTCTGCTGAATAAAAAAAAATCAAGAACAGCTAGGTGGTAGACATGCTGTACTGCTCTACTGCCACAGTGGACTAGTTCCCTGTTTTCACTTCTTAAAATAATTCTCCAACCGCTTTGGTTCTTTCGCCTCCTGGATTGAACTTTCCGTTGGTGCAGTTAAGCCAAGCTCACAAGTGCCACTATAGGGTTACCCTGAGCAAGCAAATGGGTGCTCAATAGAGGCTCGTGTGACTCTTCCACTGCCCTGGGCATGTTTCTGACCAGGTTTGCAAAGGCAGGCACCTGCTACAACCCACAGATCCCTGACCTCAGCCTCAGTGGGTTGCTGGTGGGTCAGCAGATGCCGAGAAATGACTTTGGGGCAAAACTGGGTTCTGCAGGGTGAGAATGAATATGCAGACATTGCACCCTCCTTCACAAATGCCTCTCCAGTGGAGAAATGTCATGATGTCACAGGCTATTAAATGATCTGAGGAAGCGCATTGGCTGGCACTTTGCATCTTGAGAGGCAGATGAATTCCAGTGTGTGTGTGTGGGGGGGGGGGGGGGGAGAGACAGATTTCAATGCATTAGTATTTGTGCCCCAACTTTCTTCCATCATGACATTCTAGGTGGTGTCCCAGGAAGAAGGACTGCCAACCTCCAGGGTGGGGACTGGTGTTCTTCTGGCATTGCAGCTGATCTCCAGATGATACAGAGCACTTCTTCTGAAGGTTATGTGACATCACATCTCTGCTGAGCTCCTCCCCAAACTCTGCCTTCTAATCTCCCAGGAATTTCCCCGACCTGCTAGGCGGTCTTCCCTGCTTTGCTTTGGCAAGGCTGCTGCTGTTCCCTGGGCCCGACCTGGACAGCCCCAGCAAGCCCGACCCCGTCAGAGTTTGGAAGGAGGCAATGTCAAACTACCAACGGACATCCCTTGCCTGGCTGCTAGACCGGATCTCCTGGCTTTAGTACACACAGGCCATAGGATAAATAAACAAATGTGCCCTGGGATCAGGTAGCTTGCCGCAGGCCTGAATACCCTCACTTAGCAGGAGGGCCCAAGCAGAGAGTTCTCCTCCTCCTCCCCAGCAAATGACGGTTAAACCACAACCAGGGGTAGAAATGACAGTGGGACAATGCAAGGAAATGGCCTCGCTCTGGCTCAACGAATCACCAGGTCGGGCTGTTCAGGGCCCTGGGGAAAACGAGGTCATGCCTTCCATTTCCTCCCTTAAAAGGAGGGGCCTTCAAATGTATTGAATGGGAGGCTGGATCTTGTGAGGGAAGGGTGCCACCTCCCCTGGCCTGACCCCGGTTTGACCTCTAGGCCGCAGCTGATGGTTTTGAAGCCCACTGGCCTGGGCAAGGGATTCCCAGTGGAAGGATGTCCTGGTGTCAACATGTCTATCACCAGCTGATGAGGCAGCTGTCTTTGCAGACAAATAGGGCTTTTTAGAAAAGCTTCCCCCCGCCCCCACCATTGGGCTCCTCCTGTTAAGGCCACGATTCATGTGGGCTGCTCTCATGAATCCTTTTGCAGAGGGCAAGAGAAATTTGGCAGTTCTGACGATGTATCTATTTAATTTATCTGTGTCCCATCTTTCCTTCCAATGGGGAGCCAGCGTGACTTATATTGTTGCCTCCTCAGGTCTATCATCACAACAACCCTGTGAGGGAGGTAAGCTGAGAGAGAGTGACTAACCAAGGTAACTCAGCAAGCTTCCTGAGTGGAAGGGGGGGGGATTCAAACCTGAGTTTCCCAGATCTAATCCGACATTTTAACCACTACATCACTCCACCTTAAATGGGTTTCTTTTTGTTTTGTTTATGATGTTTTTCACTTTTGTAATCCTATTCCTACTGTGTTGTTCACTGGATATTATTAATCCCCCTTGAGACTCAGCAGGAAATGCAGGCTATATAAATACATCAATATATTAAAAATCTATAAATACATCAATATATATGAGAATTCTCACAATAGTGTAATCTAGCTTTATATTTATTTCGATGCACTGCCTCCCCTAGTCAAACAGGTTGTGTAGGATTTTGGAAGCAGTACAAAAACCTACAAAACTTTTGTACCAGCAGTGAAAGTGAGTTAAGTGTCCTTGAGCCATGATCTATATATCAAATTGTGTTCAATTTCCTTTCACTGTCACTAGAGTAACACAAGGTGAATATTAGGGGGCAACTGTCTGCCTCTCAATACCGTCCCTCCCTGCAAGGAACAATTTGACTTATTAAGTCATGTACTTAGATGACTTCAAGAACACATTACTTCTGAAACCTTTAGCAGTTAATTTTTTTAAGCGCATGCTTCTCCACTGCGGGGGTCTTCCCACCTCCGTCATTTTGGGGCATTCATAAGGCTAATGGCCCAGGCTCAGGGCTGGAGCAATGAGAGTGCTAAGGGGAATGTCCCCCCAGAGAGATGCTCTGTAGGATTCCCAATTGAACTTTGCTCTGTGGTGTTTCCCATCCTCCCCTCCAAATCGGCCTGTAACAGCTGGGGCTTCTATTTGTATCCACGGAGCGGACAGCTAAAAGGAACTTCCCAATTAAGAACTGCAAGATAAACAGATGCTGAAGGCTGTATTTATTGTTTAATGATGCTCCGAGCAGCTGATGGTGACCAAGCCCCCCCAGAGAAGACTGCATGGTGGGCTGTGTGCTTTAACATTTCTGTTTTGAACTGACCTCTTTGGGTGTCCTGAAAGATTACATAAATTCTTTAGGGTTAAATTTGCTTAATCTATAGCCTCTTGTGGCGCAGGGTGGTAAGGCAGCTGACATGCTGTCTAAAGCTCTGCCCATGAGGCTGGGAGTTCAATGCCAGCAGCCGGCTCAAGGTTGACTCAGCCTTCCATCCTTCCGAGGTGGGTAAAATGAGTACCCAGCTTGCTGGGGGGTAAACAGTAATGACTGGGGAAGGGAATGGCAAACCACCCCGTATTGAGTCTGCCATGAAAACGCTAGAGGGCGTCACCCCAAGGGTCAGACAGGACCCGGTGCTTGCACAGGGGATACCTTTACCTTTTACTTTGCTTAATCTATGTATCTGATGGAGTATGTACGTACACAAAAACCTCTATCCAGAATTAAGCTTCGTTGGTCTTAAAGATGACACTAGACTCGAACCTTGTTCTTAGTTTACTGTGTCTGGGTGTGTATCCACATCCTAGCCTGATTGTCTAATCCAGAGATTCCCAACCAGGGGTCTGTGGACCTCCGGGGATCCATGGGAGCTTCAGAGGGGGTCCATAGCCTTTCTCCTCCAGCGACAAGCTGGGGAACTGTCTGCTTCCATTGCTCCCCTCTCCCTCCCCACAGAGAATGAGTGAGTTCTCTTGTGGTTTCTGCACCTTGGGAGCGGGTGGAGCCTGCACACCTTCTCCCATCTTAGACCATCTCTCTCCCCCCCCCCTCAGTTCTTCTGGAGCCTGCATGTTAGCATCAGTGGTGATGTCACTTCCTGTGACATGTTACTTCCAGGGGTGTGGCAGGGAAGCGTGGCCAGCTGACATCACTTCCAGGTTTCCTCGAAGCCTGAAAAATTATTTCAGGGGCTCCTCCATGATCAAAAGGTTGAAAAGGGCTGCTCTAAATGCTACTACATCATGCTGCAGTCTACCCTTTTAAGTGTGCTTTTTGTCTGTCCCTAGATTGTGACTCTCAGGGTAATTTCCTCCTTCTCGGAAGTTTCTCAGTCTCTCTCTTAGGTAGCCATGTAGAGAGCAGACGCTACCCTATCTCTCTCTGCAATATCACAGTTGTCCTTCCATAAATAAACCATTTTCCTCCTTTAACCTAAATTACAGCGTGTGCATATCTATGACTTAACCACCCTGCTAGCAGTTACAAAGAGTTTTAGAATAGAAATTTCACAGACATGTTAAACGCCCCAGTGTTTTTGAAATTCGTGTACAATGATATTTTATTGCGTTTTATGGTTTTTATTATTCTAGACCACCATGAACCGGCTAGCCCTGGGGTGGTGGCAAATAAATCAAATTAATAAAGTGAAAGGGATGAGGAAAAGAGGGGTGGGAGAATCTGCAGCACGTTTTGTTTCCCAGCTCAGCAACAGTAGTGAAGGTAAAATGTGCACCCTTGGTTTGCAGTCTGGCAGCCCTCATGTGTTAGAAAGTAATGTCAAGTCACAGCCAGCTTATGCTGACCCCATTGGACAGGGGTCCCTAATGTTATTTCCGCAGGTGCCACAGGGCCTGCAGAAACATTCCTGGTGCCTGTCAAGTGGAGCCGGTGGGGCTTTTGCCCTGAATGTCTACTCATTGGCCTTTTGATTCATTGTAGATTTCTAAAAATTTTACTTTGGCAGCAACTGCCACCCCTCCTCCCCCCCAAGAATCTTCAGCATGTGACTGAAGATAAGCTGTGGCGGCCATTTTGTGGCTGATTCCACCTCTTCCAGAAATTTTGTGGGAGACATTTTGTGGCTGCCCACCATACTGTGTCAGAATCCCCTCAGGCTCAAAAAGGTGGGGGTACCCTGCTGTAGGTTTTTCAAGGCAAGAGCTGTTCAGAGGTGGTTGGCCATTGCCTGCCTCTAAGCCATAATCCTGGGCTTCCTTAGGGGTCATACATCCCAATATTCCTCAGGGCCAGTCTGTCCCAGCTTCTGAGATCTGATGAGACCCAAATGGCCTGGCCCATCCAGGTCAGAGGTGGCAGCCCTGATACTGGGGCAGAAAGTAATATTTCCCAAGGTCCACTCGATTGCTATCCAATATATCAGGTAGGCCTTTGGAGGTTTGACCTTGGTACAGAGCCTCAGATTCCTTTGCGATGGCACATCAGAGGCCTCCTGAGATCCCAACCCAGGCTTGGGCTATGAAACAGAGAACAATGCTGTCACCGCAGCAGGAGGACAAGTGTCAAGATCGTTAGCCACTAGGAGAATTAATCATCCCTGCTTCCTTCTTTCTTTCCAGGGCGCTGTGGCTCCCACCAAAATGATTGATGAAGAAGGCAAATTATGAGGTGGCGCCGTCTTGGAGGTGGGTGTCTGTTAATGAAAGGAAAAGACAAGGGAGAAGGTGTCCTTTGACACCACTCAGGGTTCGCCTATCAGTGCTGGGAAGCCGGGCGGCTGGAGTGGCTTGTTTAGGGTGGAATATTTGCTGACAAAAGTCTATGCAAACACTGAGCCTTGTGAGAATGTCAAGGGAACAGCTGCTCCCATCTGGCAAAGGTGAATGCCGTTTGCAGAGCAAACTTACCTTTAATTCAAGCAAATAGTGTTACAAGCGCTGGACCGGGAAAAGAAAACATGTTTACTGGGAAGCGAGCAGGCCAGGGGACTTGGGATGGAGAAGGAAGGGTCAGGTGTGCTTGGAAGGCAAACTTGGTTTCACAATTCAGTGGGACCCGGCGTAGGCTGAGAAGGCAGGATCCAACAACTTTGTTGAGTACAGCTGATTCGACACAGAGATTTCCCCCTGCACATGGATGGCAGGAACCCCTCCCCCCAAGCATTCGCACAACCCTTGTGCTAATCTGAGCATGGCTCGGATCCTTCTGTCCCCTTTAATCCTGCTCAAAGAAAGGGAAATCTTCCTTCAGCTTATTCAAAGCAAGAACTGGCTGAGGCGCTAAGCCCCACCTTCAAGATTGCTGAACTGAGGTCTATATGTCTGCCGTTCTCTCCCTCTGGCCTTTTAAAGGGCTTTTGAAAGCCTTTCCCCAGCCAAGCCTTACTGTGAGGGATCCCCACCAGGGTGCCAGCTCTGCCCCCTCTGTGCTTTGGTGTGGAAAAGTGGGAGGCAGGGGAGGCGGCAGCAGCAATCTGTGAGGAGATGGAGCAAGTGAATGCCCTGCCCACCTGCTAGGGATGGCCGTTCCCAGGTGGGACCTAGGAATCCCCCAATTTTACAGCTCATCTCCAAGCAACAGAGATTATTTCCCCTGGAGAAAATGGCTGCTCTGGAGGCTGGACTCCATAGCATTATACTCCACTGAGGTCCATCTTCGCCCCTAATCCTGCCCACTCCTGGCTCTACCTCCAGTCTCCAGGTATTTCCCAACCCAGAGGTGGCAACCCTACCACTTACTCCTAAGCTCTTTCCTTCTGCTGGAGTGAGGGGGTCACATTTTCACATCCCTGTGTGGAAGCCCCCTGGGTCTGGGTCTGGTCAGCAGTGGGAGTCCTTCTGGGAATCCTGGTATGTTGTCTTCAAATCTGTGATGCAAGGAAGGCGGGAAATGGATGTAAAGGGATTCTTGAATATTTGCAGATACAAGTCAGTCTGCCCCCCTCAGTCCTCTTTCTTCTTCCTTTGTTCCTAAGGCTGACCAGAGGCCTGTAGTGATTCCGACCTGCCCAGAAGGACATTCACTTTCTCAACAGGTATGATTCTTGCTGAATCGCTCTGCAGATCTAGAACTAGGGCTCTTTTACTGGGGGGGGGGGAGCTCAGATGACTTTCCAAGAGGGAAGAGGGGGAAAGATCACATTTCCTTAGCCCTCAAGTCATAGTTTATTGCTGCTGGAGATTGTTGACTGCCTTTCTCTCCGCTTTGTGATTGAGTGCTGAATGGGCAGTTAGGTAAGCTTTTGGTTAGTGCAGGGGTAGTCAAACTGCAGCCCTCCAGATGTCCATGTAGTCCGCAGTTTGACTACCCCTGGGTTAGTGCCTGCACCATAGTAAGATACAATTACATCCCCATGTGTCACTTCATGCATCATTCAAGGCGATGGTCCACAACTGCCGGGCCACGAAGGCCCTGGCACCAGGCCGCGGCTCCCTCTCCCAACCCCCTACCCCCAGTAAGAAACTTCCCAGGCCGCAAGCAAATTGGCCTCAAAATTGGCCGATTAGCTTGCGGCCAGGCAAGCTTCTTTTTGTGCAAGGGGGGGGGGGGAGAGGGAAGCAGGGCTGTGCATGCGCGGCCGGACAGCACATGCACGTTTGCGGCCGCACATGGCACAAATGCACGTGCATGGCATGCGCGGCCAGGCAATCGCCCTCCCCGCCGCCACCAGTCCGCAGCCTCAAGAAGGTTGCAGACCACTGATTCAAGGTGTTTTGAATCCTCTGAAACCATCTATGAGGCTCCGTACTCCATTGTACTACTCAAGGTCATGACTCTTCTTCTAATATTTTTAATGCAATCGCTTGATAAACAGCCATCAAATTCTTAAGTTAGGTAGCAGTTCCCTCAGCTACCATCTAGGCCTTTTGTGCATTCTTTTACTCTTCACAGCAATTTAAATTTAAGGTGACCAGATTTTAACATTGTAAAGCGGGACTCCATTGACCACGGGGGTTCTTGATTAAAAATTTGATCTATATGGAGCAACAACACGTTTCATAGAATGCATAGAATGCAAAAATAGTATTGTAATATATATATTTTTAATTTCAACATAAGTACAATTAGGCAGGTGCCCCCAGATGTCCCTCCAAAAGTGAGACAATCTGGTCACCTTAATTTAAATCCCCTTTGGCATGTGTAAAGAAACTTTCTAAAGTTTACTTCTTCACCTTTGATCAACATTGAATCAGATAATCCACCATCCATATCTAGGCCTGCCAGCCCCCCCTCCCCGCCGGCCACTGGTGGGGAATGGGGGGGGGGGTAGGGTTGCCAAGCCCAGTTGGGAAACTTCTGGGATTTGGGGATGGAACCGGGGGGGGGGGGAGACAGGAACCTCAGTGAGGTTCAATGCCACTGAATCCACCCTCCAAAGGGTCCATGGGGAAATGGTTTGGAGATGAGCTGTAATTCTGGGGGATCCCCAGGTCCCACCTGGAGATTGGCATCCTTGTCCTTGTCCATATCTGTTCCATTGAGAATAAATATAGGACATTTCTTACTCCCGCATGAACTCTCTCAGCCCCACCTACCTCAGAGTGCCTGTTGTGGAGAGAGGAAGCTGCTTCAATAGAAAAAAAGCAGCATATAAAAACCAACCCTTCTTCCTCCTCCTCTTCTCCTTCAGGCCAGAAGGCATACATGCACGTTTTGAAAACCATCACAGACAACCCTGTGATATAAGTTAGATTGCAAACTGTTGGTGCCAGAAAGTAAATGACCGAAGGTGCAGTCCCCAAAAGAGTGGCACCCTTTGTAGTCCATGGACTTAGAAGGGTGTAATTCTGTTTAAAGTTACGATTGTTAATCACCAAGTGGGCATTTGTGATGCTTTTCTCAGTCAAAGTCCAGTGTGGCAGCCACATCACACCAACAGAATATGGCTGGCATGTGGTTTGTGGGATCCTGTGGCAGAAATCCTAAAAGGATCACATTGCATGGAAGGGGGGAGAAGGGAAGCTATCCTGCAGAAAGAGCATCCAAGAGGCCACGAGTTTCCTTTAAGGAATGAAATGTAATGAATGAGTGCCACCTTGTGCTTGCTTAGAAGTACTGTGCCCATACTGACAGTCTTATCACTTTCACGCTCACTGCCCAAGTACCGTCACTCTTGTCTGCTTCCTGAACATTTGCATTGGATTTTCCCATAATAGTGTTCCCCCCCCTCCTTCTGAACTCTTGATTTTTGGAATTACAGTTGTGCTTATACCATATGATCCTTTTCCAGAGCTGTGGTAGAGTTTAATCTGTTGCAGCAAAGCCAAAAAAAAGTTTTGTGGAACCTTAAAATGCAAACAGCTTTATTGGGCTCTAAACCCTCATGGACTACAATCCACACCAGAGTCTGGTGATCATGCTGATGTGGTAATCTTCTGTCTGGAGTGTTTCGCTTCAAACCGGGCGGGAGGGCTCGCATGATCACATGATTCTCTGTGCAAAAAACTCTCCCACACAACCTACTACATAGGAAATGAAATATCGGGAAGAAGCCCCCTGACCGGGAGGACAGCCCAGGCAAACCAACTCCATCACATCTCAGAAACTAAGCAGGGCTGACCCTGGCTAGTGGTTAGATGGGAGATCTCCAAGGATTTGGGTGGTAGTTTCTCCCAGGGACCCAAGGGGTCATGGCATGGAGGCAGGAAATGGCAAACCACCTCCCGAGGTCCCATGCCTGGCTGCCAGACAATCCTCGGATCTCCTGACTACATCCCACAAGGGCCATGGGACACATAAATCAGAAAGAAGAATAGCCTGGCCTTTTCATGCCTTCAGGGTTTTGTTGTTGTTGTTGTCGTCGTTTTCATTTGTTCATGCAAACCTCCACAAGCAGAAGGGAGGGCACATCGCAAAAACTGGTTTCCCACTTTCGAGATAATGAAGCGTCCGGGACCTGAAGAAGCTACAAATGGTGTAGACAGCCAGGGTGGATTGTAGGCATCCATCTGCCCTTGGCTTCTTGTTCAAAGCACAGCAAGGAAGCGTTGCATCTCAGCTCAGTCATAAACTCACTGAGTAGCTTTAGACTCTCTCTCAGCCTCAGGCTCCTCCATGGGCCACATGGGAATAAAAATAATAACAACCATACCTTCCTTCTTGGGTTATCATAAGGATTGCAATAAGACAATCAATGCGACATGCTTCAAACCCTTGCAGATGCCGTACAAACGCTAGATGGTGTTATCGTCAACTGGATCTGTGAATAGATCAATGACATATAGCCATAGGGAAGATGGCATTTGACTACGGAGACCCAGGTTTATGGCAACCCAGTTGGGAGGCCGTCTCTCGTTTGTGCCTGCCTTAAAGGAGGGTTGTGAGGCAGTTCCTTGGGTTGTCCTCATAACCACCCTGTAAGGTAAGCACAGATGGGAGATGGCCTCCCGATCCTCAAAGCAGCCTTGCGGTTGTGGGATGGTGAATTTCTGCCTTCCGGAGAGACCCTTGCTCATTTCCCCAGAGTTCTGTCCCCATACACGAGGTTAAAAGGACAGGGTCCCAACAAATGCTGCGGGCGTTCCATCATCCCTCCGAGGGCATCATTGGGACAGCCGAACACAGGCCTTTCCCTGGCCAATTGAGTGGAGCCCAATGGTGGCTCTCTCCCCTCAGCCTGTTGCATCGAGAGACAGCAGCCAGGAGGTGTGTTTATATTGGGAATCGATGCTGGACCCTCAGGGACCGGACAACAGGGCGTTTTGTGTTCAAGCTGTTTACAGAAAAAGCTGTGCAAACACAATTAGTCAGCTCGGCAGCCATTAATAATTAAGCTGGATAATGCCAAGCAGCTTTCAATTGATTTTGCAGGGGAGGGGGCTTGTTTTAAAAGAAGGGGAGGGAACGTGGCAATATTTCATCGGGGCAAGATATCCGTGTTGGCAGGAACGGAATCTGAGATATGGAACGGTTCCCTTTGGGTCCCAGGAGAACGGCAGCGATGGCCTTCGCTTTGTGGAAGGCGGGACTTTGGCAGAGAGAGGTCAGTCCCAGGGGCTCTTTCTTGGCCCAGAAGAAGGCGGTGGCAGACCCGAGGGACTGTCTTTCCCTGCATACCCCCAGAATAGCACTAAAGGTAAAGGTAAAGGCATCCCCTGTGCAAGCAGCGAGTTATATCTGACCCTTGGGGTGACGCCCTCTAGTGTTTTCATGGCAGACTCAGTACTGGGTGGTTTGCCAGTGCCCTCCCCAGTCATTACCGTTTACCCCCCAGCAAGCTGGCTACTCATTTTACTGACCTCGGAAGGATGGAAGGCTGAGTCAACCTTGAATCAGCTGCTGGGATCGAACTCCCAGCCTCGTGGTCAGAGCTTCGGACAGCATGTCAGCTGCCTTACCACCCTGTGCCACAAGAGGCTCATTTTGCCAAGCACTAGGATCCTCTAATTCCAACCAGTTGGTGGTCCCTGGCCTGGAAGAGCCATGACTGGCCTTGGCTCCAGCCTCATGGGATCAGTTGCCAGCAGAGACCTGGGCCCTGAAGGAACTACTTAAGGCTGCAAGGCCTGCAAAACAGCACTATTCCCCCAGGCTTACGGTTGAGGCCAGAACAAGTCAATAAAACCATACAGTCCTTCCTCCTTCCATCTTCAGGTCAGCCCACCACTGAACAAATGGCCGAAAGCGGGATAATCAGAGCACTATAGAATACTTATCACTTTTACTGTTTTTATTCTATTTTAACCAGAATTGTAATATGCTGTAAACCGCCCCAAGCCTGTCTACAGAGAAGGGCAGTATACATTCTATTAATAATCCATCCCTGGGATGCAGTGCCCAAGCATTGTGGTGGCCTTTCCCATCCCCTGGGAAGAGGAAGAA
The DNA here is from genome assembly GCF_049243985.1 of Paroedura picta. Taxonomy (NCBI): domain Eukaryota; kingdom Metazoa; phylum Chordata; class Lepidosauria; order Squamata; family Gekkonidae; genus Paroedura; species Paroedura picta. The sequence continues at coordinate 23,529,107 of NC_135374.1, read as the reverse complement.
AACTGGTTTGTTGTCCACCAGAGGCCACCAGCCCAGAAATGGGCCTGGGCTCTGGTAGACCGAAGGGTCCTGGACCTCTCTTGAACATGGACGGCCTGGAAGAGCTTTTGCTACAAGCTGTACAGACATGAAGACTCCTTAAAGAGGGCAATTCTTTCCAGTGGTTTTAATGGGGCAGGGGGGGGTACAATCCAGCCAGTCTAACATATGAAAGTGCAATGTGACTCAGAAGCTAAAAAGGCAAACAGGATTTTGGGCTGTATTAAAAGCAGTATAGATCGCGCAAGATGATGTTACCACTTTGCTCCGCTCTGGTTAGAGCTCACCTGGAGTACTGTGTTCGGTTTTGGGCACCACAACTGAAGAAAGATGTAGAGAAACTGGAGCATGTCCAGAGGAGGGCTACAAAGATGGTGAGGGATTTGGAGAGCAAGTCGTATGAGGAAAGGTTGGGGGTGCTTGGTCTGTTTAGCGTGGAGAGAAGGTGTGATGGGTTGTGCTTGGCACATGTAGCCAACATTTCAGGCTTCAAGAGTTCTTACTGAGATTGCCCTGATTTAATGCACATTTCGATTTATGTTTTATCCAACAACAACAAAGGACCTCACAATGAGAGGACTGCATGGGAGAGGACAGGGAATAATGGATTCTACTCCATTTCCTGCAGAAAGATCTAGCGGGCCAATTTCTGCTTCTCCACGTCAGTTCTCCTTATGATCAGATCAGGCACGGAAGCCTCACTGATTCGAGTTCTGGTGACTCCTGGGTGTAGATCAGTTCTGAAATGGTTGTGGAAATGTTGAGAGGGGCTGTTCAGCAAGGGACACACGATATATTGTCCTGTTCTATAAATCCTTGCATGGCATTTTAACAGCAGGATTTAGCTGTACCTTACACAAGTTTGCCATCTACTGGTTGGTTTCTAAATGTGCTCATGCTAGAGAACAGAACATTGTGAAGCGTTTTGATTATGTAACTAAACACGACTGGCACATACGCTTCCCCCAGATAACCTGCCCACCGACATGAAGGCAGGGGAGGCACATACAGGAGATAATGGGCACACTCTTTTGGCCTTGCAGTTCCCCCCTCCAGCTGTCCCATAGTCTAAGGGTGCAAACTGTAGTTTGAGAGCTCTGTGTTTGCTTTCTAAGATTACAGGTCCAGTCCTCTGGAATGGCCACCCACGGTGAGCATGGAGTGTGCTTTTGCTGGCTGCATTTGGCAAGGTGCATGTGCCAGATCTTCAGAAGGCCCCTGGAAGAGTTGCAGGTCCCCTGCTGTGGCGAGACACGCCTCACTGGCAACCCTCATGGCCACCAACTCTCTGAGAAACTTTTTAAAATGCCCACTTCATGCATGGTTATGACATCACTTCTAGGGAAAACTCAGAAGTGAAGATGTGTCACTCTAGGAATTGCTCTCAAACGTTGTGGTTTGACCTGCAGTTTCTGGAGGACCCTAGTAATGTGGCATCATTTCCAGGTTTTCCTGAAAGCGATGTCACAGTGTGTGAAATGTTGGTATCTCCACCATGCCTCACCCCCAAGTTCCCAGCAGTTCCAAGGCACAGTTTATTAATCTTAGCCTGTGGCGCATGGACTGTTTTTAGCAGATTTTGCTGTGTTTTGGGTTTAGTTCTGTATCAGACTATTATGATGCCTCTTGGATCCAAGGAGGTAAAATAGGGAATAAATATTTTCAATAACTTGATATAATATTATACATGGCATGGAGGTGAATAAACAGCTTTCTGCCTCACTCATAACTCAAGATCTTGGGGTGGGGGGGATGCTTTAGGATGCTTACGGCTGATCCTGCGTTGAGCAGGGGGTTGGACTAGATGGCCTGTATGGCCCCTTCCAACTCTATGATTCTATGATTCTGAGTCATTCAGTGGCAGTGATCTATAAAAGATTCAGGACAAACAGAAGAAAGTTCTTCTGACTGTTAGGGCCTTTTCCATTTTGACCATGATCTTCACGCATCTTTCACTTGTTCTGCAATTCCTTTCAACATCTGCAAACTTGTAAAATCTGTCCCTCGCTAGCTCCAGTGCATGTTCCACACCCAAGTGTGTTCCTTGCAGTGGGCACAAGCTCTGTGGTGTCTGGAACCATCTCTGTGGGTATCTGGAACCTAATGTCCCACTTTCTCTCAACCTCCATCTCTCAAGATGTGACCAGTTCCATTCTTTCACCAATAACCTAACTTGCGGAGCTATTCTTGGTTTCTCTCCCCAACTAAGAGGGTTACCGCTCTCCAGTAACTGAATAAATCTGTAGCAGGTGATGATCACATCTCTGGAGTTTCTTCCACTCTTCATGATGAATGTCGTCTAGGAATTCCTTCCCAATAATACCCAAGGATCTCCAAATCCTCATCAGAGTCTACAGTTTCTATCAATGGCATTGCTCCATGGCCCCTTTCGTCTTCGCTGCCATTAGGCGTTTGCGCCAGCAAATGTACATTCCTTGACTGGCACATGGCTGTATGCACACAGTGCCTTTGTGGCACTTGGAACCTGCTGCCACAAGGTACAAGAGTAGCCCTCATTTGGAAGGAGATGGGGTAACCTGGGAATCCCCCCACACACACACACACACCCCACCACCACCACTCCAAGACTTTTAAAACTCTCAGGGCCTCCAGCAGGCTGACCCTCACACACACACACACACACACACACACACACACACACACACACACACGAATGCTGGTTCTTGACTCTTTTGAACACACTGCCTAGCCTGAAAAGTGCTATCAGGTCCCCCATGACTGGGAGAAGTGGGGAGGGGATTGTATCTCCAGGTGGGGAAACTCCTGGAGATTTGGGGGTGCAGCCTGGGGAGTACAGGGCCCACCCTCCAAAGCATCCATTTTCTACAGGGGAACTGATCTCTGTAGTTTGGAGGTGTGCTATAATTCTGGGGGTCCCCCAGGTCCCACCTGGAGGCTGACCTCCCAAATTCTGAAGTAGGTTTAATTCCTCCTCCAGCTGCTTCTTGTAAATCATGAGGAGTGGGTCCAAGCACCCCCAAACTCACCTGGTTGTGCCTTGGTCAGTTTGTGTCACTTCCACAAGAGACTGTTTGGATGCAAACCCTGACGTGGTGGAGCACAGTCCTTGTGCTGCAGCAGAGGCACAGCCAGTTTCCGGTACAAGGGCCACACGAATATGCTGAAATTGAGAAATCTTTTGTTAAAGCATAAATCCATAAGAAGACCCTATTGGACTGGATCAGGGGTCCATCTAGCCCAGCATCCTGTCTCACACAGTGGCTAGCCAGTTACCCTGCAAGGCCAAATAAACCAGGCATGGAGGCTGAGGCTTTCATGGTAGAGCAGTTAAGAATGGCGGACTCCAGTCTGGAGAATGGGGGTTGATTCCGTATTCCTCCACTTGCAGCCAGCTGGATGACCTTGGGCTAGCCACAATTCTCTTAGAGCTGTTCTCACAGAGCAGTTCTCTTAGAGCTGTTTTAGCTCCAACTACCTCATAGGGTGTCTGTTGAGGGGAGAGGAAGGGAAAGGTGTTTGTAAACTGCTATGGGACTCTTTCAGGTAGTGAAAAGCTGAGTATCAATAATCAGCTGTTCTCTCTCTCAGCTCTCTTTCCCTGGCATTGCCTTCTGGCTCTGGGATTCAGTGTTTTTACTGTCTCTGAATGTGGAGGTACCTGGGAAGCCACAAGAGGGAGCTAAGAGGCTGCATAGCTCCATTCAGTCGCTGTCACAACCAAGGTGATCTGTTTCCTGGCCTTTTGATAATTTATCTCTCCACTCAAAACTCGTTAGTCCAAACCTTATTTTCATCCATATGTATTTCCTGCCATGTGTGATGGGCAAACTGTAAACAATTCCCACCAATTCATAATCAATGGTGGGCGTGTTTATTTAAAATACCAGCTTTCTTAAGCCCACAGATGACCCTTCTGAGCAGAGTTAAAGATGTCAACATTGAGAGCCAGTCTCTACAAAATATTTAAATATGCAGATGCCACAGATGGTCGGTCAGAAATCTAATAATTAATATCCAGCCAAAGCAACACCCATTTGTAAATAATGGAAATATTCCAAACTGAAATTAAATGTGTTCCAGAATTCAGGGAGAGGCAGAAAGCTACCTATTTCTGGCACCTTGTTGTCTGGTTTCGATTTCCAGGATCACAGGAAGTGAGAGGGGCTAGATCAATGAGAGCATCCCGATGGGTGTTCAGGCATCTGGTGGTTTCCACAGGCTTTGGCAAAGCTTTCTGATTCTGCATAGTCATGGATCCTCATTGCCTGAGCCATTCCATTATCTGGACTCGGTGTGTGATCAACAAGCAGGCTTTGCCTATATCTGCTGGAAGGCAGGCAAGGAAGACAATGGGCAGAGACAGAGGATGCAGCTTGTCTCTCCTCCCCCCGCAGCCAGCCAGCCAGCCAGCCGCAATGACACTAAGGAAACAAGGACTATACTTTGCTTCTCTCCACCAGCAGTAGAAGAAGAAGCAGAGTTGGTTCTTATATGCCGCTTTTCCCTACCAGAAGGAGTCTCAAAGTGGTTTACAGTCACCTTCCCTTTCCTCTCCCCACAAGAGACACCCTGTGAGGTGGGTGAAGCTGAGAGAGCCCTGATATTACTGCTCAGAACAGCTTTATCAGTGCCGTGGTGAGCCCAAGGTCACCCAGCTGGTTGTATGTGGAGGAGTGCGGAATCAAGCCCAGCTCGCCAGATTAGAAGGCCATATTCCTAACCACTACACCAAGCTGGCTCTCTACACTAATCTGGGGATGTTCATTTAGTTACTTAACCTGCTCATAGGTATGTGTTTGTAATGTTTAACATATCAGACTAAGGCCATTTCTGCATGAGGAAAATGTTCCTGGACAGCCTTCGCATGTTGGTGGCATATAGAGCCCCCTCCATATGACATCTCCAATATCCCAAGGCTGTCCAGTAGCCGGGTCATGATTTGGTCATTTTTAAATCCTGATTTTGGGAATCCTGGAAACTGGGGGCCTGTAAGGAGGGCTGAAAATGTGAGATTTACTATCCCACGTTTGCCAGCAGTAAGCCACTTGCGTTTTACTCCTCCGTACGGAAATGGCCTCAAATCTGGGAGACCCAGGTTCAAATCCCCAGTCTGCTGCAAAAGCTTGCTGGGTGACCTTGGGCCAAGTCACACACGCTCAACCTAACCTACTTCACAGGGTTCTTGTGAGGATACATTGGAAGAAAACAGGTAAGCAGCTTGGGATGGAATCCTGGGGTGGAAAGGTGGGATATAAATCCTGGGGTGGAAAGGCGGGCTGTAAATGAATAAAATGTACTGCACCAAAGGCATATTGTGAGCAATTTCGAGACTCCTTTGGGTAGGGAAAAGAGGGATAAAGAAACCCAGCTCTTCTTCTTCCTCCACCACCACCACACCCCCAGAAGCATTCTAAAACTCCTTCCCATTTGCTTCCTGAGCCAGCCAGACTTCTCAGCTCCTTTGTGCTACGGCAGCACATCAAAACCAATTGTTCATTCCTTCTTTGTCATCCACCACAAAACAGAATAATTGCAACTACAACACTTGGCAAACACCACATATTCCCCCCATAGATTGTCTGTTCCAAGATCCTGATCAGCATCAGCTGCATTTGGGCAGCTTTACAGTGTTGCTCTCAGGGGCAGCAAAGCCTCTTGCAAAGAGGGGCTCCCTCCCAGGCTGCCTGCGACTTGCGCCAGGACTGAATCCCACCTGCTTGCAGCTTCTCTCAGGCAGGGACAGCCAACCTGTGGCTCTCCAGGTGTCCATGGACTACGATTGCCATGAGCCCCTGCCAGCATGCTGCATGCGAAGGAGAGCTATTGGCAGGGGCTCATGGACCGTTTACGCACTGGAGGTTTCATGCTGGGCTGCAGCCTGGAGTTTTAGTTGTGGCAGGTTGCCCCACCGCTTCCTGCACCCACACGGGGGAGCATTTGGCTGGGTGCACTTCATCTGCCCCCAGTCTGTGCTCCTGCATGGGAGCTGGGGCAGTGAAGTTCCCAGTGCATGAACGGTCATGGTCATTGCAGTCCTGGAGGGCCACAATTTGGCTGCCTCCGCCAGACCAGCTCAGTCCCCCCCCCCTGTTGGTGCCCAGCCCATGATGGACACTCCCACAGATGGGTTGCCCACTTTCAGAGCAGGGCCTTCGATCTGCAGCAATGACCAGACTGAGCTCTCTGCCACGGAAAGCTTCAACTGCCCATTTCCACAAGGAAGCCTCTCTTGCAGGGACACGCTAGTTTTTCCTCTCCGATCAGAGTCAGTAGGGAGCCGTCTCTTTAACAATCGGGTCCCAGTGAAAGAACATCCAGTCACTAAGGAACAGGCATCTTATTTTTGCCATCGGTCCTGGTTCCCAGTGGGTGTATCCCTTTAGGCCAGTGGTTCCCAACCTGCGGGCCACGGCCCGGTGCCAGGCCGCGAAGGCCATGGCGCCGGGCCGCGGCTCCCTCTCCCCACCCCCACCCCCCCGCAGTAAAAAACTTCCCAGGCCGCAAGCTTGCGGCCCGGGAAGCTTCTTACTGCGGGAGGCCGGGGAGAGGGAATCAGGGCCGGGCCGCGCATCACGCATGCGCGGCCTGTGCGGGCGTGGCCCGCAGGCGTGGCCTGATGCGCGGGCATGGCCCACGGCCGTGGTCTGCGCGGGCGCGGCCCGATGCCCTGCCGGTCCCCAGCCTCAGAAAGGTTGGGGACCACTGCTTTAGGCCATGCTCATTCACACTGTCCAATGTCAGACCTATAGCAGTGGGCTTTATTCTGTCACAAGGGAGCAAGTGATGCTGCAATGAAGAGCCTTGTGCCTCTGGGCTTCTACAGAGTGCCTTTTGCATTCTAGTTGAGACCTGCGCTAGAAACTTCCTCCCTTTACAGATTCTTCTCCAAAGAGGCCACTTGGACTTTATTTATATTCGTCCCAAGTCTGGTAACAGAGGGGCGGTTAATAAATCGGATGGATGGATGGATGGATGGATGGATGGATGGATGGATGGATGGATGGATGGATGGATGGATGGATGGATGGATATACTGTCCTTCCCCAAAGACTCAGGGTGGCTCACAACCTATGAAATACGTAAATCTGTATAAATACATAAATATCCCCCAATGGGGGTTGAACAAAATTTGAGTCCAGTGAGACTTTTAAGGCCAACAAAGTTTTATTCAAGATACAAGCTTTTGTGTGCACATACACTTCTTCAGTGGGAGTGAGGGTGGTTAAGGCCAGAGTTGTTCAAGGGAGCCGAATGGGAGGCCGGTATGAAAATAAATAAACAAACAAACAAATAAACAGGTGCCTGTTCCATAGCCTTTCTCTGCATCATGATCATAGTATTCCTTGGCAGTGTCCCAGGGCTGACCCTGCTAAGCTTCTGCAATGAGATGAGACCAGGCTAGCTTGGGCTATCCAGATCAGGTCACCTAAATCATATCACATCCTCATGTGGGAGCCTGGGGTAACCAGAGCTTGTTTCCTCTCCACAAGCCAAGGTTCTCAACCAAGATGAAACCATGGTGCAGAATCCTAGTTTGTGAGAGGAAACAAGCTCCTGTTTGTCCAAGCATTTGCAGACAGATCCCACAGCAGGTTGTGTTGGTAAAGTGCCATTGAGTTGTGGTGGACTTGTGGTGACTCCAAGGCAAGAGATGTTCAGAGGTGGTTGGCCATTGCCCACCTTCACATCATTGCCCTTGGTGGAGAGATCTCCTGGTGGTCTCCCCTCCAAATACTGACTGTGCTTAGTTTCCAAGCTCTTAAGCTTCCCATTCGGGACTGGACTTGCCTGGCCCATCCAGTTCAAGGAACAGCAGGCCGGGAGCTTTCAGTTGTGCTCAAAGTACAAAGCCAAGGCATGAAGTCAAGAAAAGTTCATACTTATCACAAAATAGGCAGCCGCTGGGTTTTGGCATTGGCACAGACTGCACATCTCCCCCCAGTGTGTGATGACTGTTGCTAGATTTCACAGGGTTCAACTTTTCCCCAACCTGAAAGAAGAGCCCTGTGAGGCTGGCACTGCGGTTCACCTCCGTTCCTTGTTGGGTGTTCATGGATGCTGTTGTTTTGTTTGGGAGCTGGAATCAAAGGCAAAATTAGCCGGCTTCTCTTTCCATCTATGTCTTTTAAGTCAGTTTTCAAGGGAAACAATGACCTCATGGTGCTGGGGAGGAATAATTAGTGTACTTTTTCATTCTCTGCAGGTTATATATTTCCTTTCTTCTGCAGAGCTGAATAATTATGATGAAAAAGCCATTGGAACTGCTGACACAGATTCCCATTTGCTATCATTATGATTGTATTTGTGCCTCTCAAAGCCATTATCTCTTTTGTCTGATTGCCTCTATTTGTTAAGAGCCTCCCACTTACAATTCTCATTTGAGTCCTGCTGCATCTGGCTGGCTTGTCTTGGCCTGTCCTCTCCCATTCTTTGTAGACTTGGGGAGGGGGAATAGATGTGCACATACCAAGTCAGAGCTTTGGTCAGCATTGTCTACTCAGACTGGCAGCAGCTCCCCAAGGCCTCAGGTAGAGGCCTTTCACATCACTACCTGCCTGGTCCTTTAAACTGAAGGGCTGAACTTGGGGCCTCCTGTGTGCAACACAGATGCCCGGCCATGGAGCCACAGAGGCATTGTGCTGGCCTCAAAGGATTACCAGTTGCACTAAATCTTGTTCTTGTATAATCAGCGATGCCTCTATAGTTTCCAGCTCTCCAGGGGAAGCAGCTTAGCCTGCTCGTTTGCCTTTAGCAGGCCAATTTTTTCCACCAGCATGGAAACAAACATTCATACCTGACAGTGAGATCAAGTGCCTGTTACAAGTACTGGAAAAGTGGAAGACTCCGAAGATAACTGGAAAGGGAGTTATCTAGGATGACTGGTCCATCAGTGGCTACTAGTCAAGGCGACTAAGGAGAACCTCCACATTCAGAGGCAGTAAACCTTGGGATACCAAATCAGGTGAAGGCCTTGGCCTCCAGCAGAACTAGTTGGCCATTGCATGAGACAGGATGCTGGACAAGATGGGCCACTGGCCTGATCTAGCAGAACTCTTTGTATGTTCTTCTGAAGCAGCCTTGAGGTAGACAGATAGACACCACTCACAGAAATGTTAAAAAACAAGACAGTAATCTGACACACCAAAAAAGAATGACCCTTGGTCTATAAAGCTCAGTGTTGCCTATTCTGACCAGTAGTAGCTCTCCAGGATCTCAGGTTAAATCTTTTCAATCCTACCTGTGGCCCTCTGCATGAAATCAGATTGGATTGCCGGGTCCCCCCCCCCCAACAACTGGTAGGGGATGGGGGGGGAGATCCAGGTTGGGAAATTGCTGGAGATTGAAGACAGGGACCTTGGTGGGGGTACAATGCCATAGAGCAGGGGTAGTCAAACTGCGGCCCTCCAGATGTCCATGGACTACAATTCCCAGAAGCCCCTGCCAGTATTCCCTGGCAGGGGCTTCTGGGAATTCTAGTCCATGGACATCTGGAGGGCCGCAGTTTGACTACCCCTGCCATAGAGTCTACCTCTAAAGCTTCCATTTTCTCCAGGGGAACTGGACTCCGTAATTTGGAGTTGAGCTGTATTTCTGGGGGATCTCCAGGTATCACCTGGAGGCTGGCATCCCCCAAGGCAGCTGCTCTGGCACTGAGCCATGGCTCCCTCCCAGAATTCAAGTAAAGCTTTTCAAAGCTGTGAAAGGCTATATCCTTTCCTGCCTTCCAACTGGCATTCAAAGAATGCTTCAGATTTATCGGCCGCCTTCCTCCAAGGACTCAAGGCAGCATAATGCCATGGAAGCCGCTCTCCTGCCTTCTCCCCCAGGGGAACCGATCTCCATTGCCTGGAGATCAGCTGTAATTCCAGGAGATCTCCAGGCACCACCTTGAGATTGGCAACCAGAAGGTAACAAACAACTGCAGAAAGAGCTTTTGTGTGCAGGGCTTCCAAGAGAAATGAGTCTGATTTCTCTCAAGAGGGTTCATTTGTATCTGCCGGGAGCATTTTCTGCCCTTCTGTGATGATTTAAGTGGCTGTGAAGTTTAAAATTCACTTCAGGTTTCTCAGCTGATGTTCCAGCAGATTTCGCTTTTGTTAAATTTCAAAACGTTTGGCTTCTTGCCTTTGTCTGAGCTCAGTCCGAGAGTATTAATATATCCCTTTGTCATTCTTTAGAATTACAGGCTTTGTCCTCAGGCTGCAAAATATGGCAAGCAGCAGCCCTGGATTGATGATCCTGCTTCTGGAAATACACAACCACTCGCTTCTGGGGCTGGAACGGCAGCAAGGCCAGTTACGTGTTATTGTCACACACTCGTTGTGCGGCTGCCCACAAAGACAAGGCAGAAGTTAAAATGGGTTCAGAATGGGCAACAGAATGGTGAACAGGTGTCAAGCATTATGCACAGGTGACCCTGATTCTTTGATCTTGTCTTGGCTGCCCATTTTCTTCTACATTCAACTTGAGGTTTTAACTTCAAAAGCCCTTCACAATCCTCAGGTGGGGGCTGGAGTTCTCCCAGAATTACAGCTGCTCTTCAGACAACAGAAATCAGCTCCCCTGGAAAAAAAACAGCAGCTCTAGATGGTGAATTCTATTGCTTTATGCCCCACTGAAGTCCTTCCCCTCCTCAAACATCATCCTCCCCAGGCTCCCCACTCCCCCCCCATATTTCAAGGAGCTTCCCAACCCAAAGCAGGCGACTCTCCTCCCAGTGCATGAGCACAGCAGGAAGTGATTTATCTTAGTAGCACTTGTAGCAGGTGCTATGGGCCCTGCCATTCCAGAGGCCCTGCAGTGCTGTACGGTTAGGAGGCCTTCACATTGAGATTGTTAGGAGGGTCTTCATACTTATGCAATGTGTGGACTGCAAGAACAAAAAAGGGGTGAGATGCATGCTCGGTTAGTTACTGAACATGCATGTCCCTCATTGAGCTTGCATGAAGGCCACAGGCCGCATAAGTGTGAAGGTCTCCTTAGATATTGGGGCAGACCACCACTGAAGTTCGAGAAATGTTTTCAGCAAAGTGAAGCTGTCAGTTGATTCCAAAGTTCCAACTATCCCTGGGAAGGGTGCCCCACTGTACCCTATGCAGCAGTAATATGGCCAGTTGTGTTCTGCTAAGGCCCTGTGAATCCTTAAATTGTGCCTGGGTACAGCCTTTCTACATCCTTATCCATTATTCCTCTTAATATTTGTGAAACAGCCTAGGGGGTGGAACGTGTTCGGGTTGTCCGAATTGGAATAGGGCCAATTAGGGTGCAGCCAACAAAGCTGGCTGCACCCTGATTAGCTCTGCACCTACAGCTCCCGCCCTCCCTCCCTGAACGCTAGCTACTTTGTTCTCAGATGCTGCAGGAGCCAGCATGTGAGAGAGAGACACACAGAGACACAGAGAGCCCTGCCAAACCACTAAGGAGCCCTGATTACCTGCTATGGCTCCTGCTGCGAGAGAGAGACAGAGACAGCCACTCCAAACTGCAAACAAGCCCTGATTCTCTGCTACAAAGGAGCCCTGATTACCTCCTATGACTCCTGCTATGACAGAGAGAGGGGGGGAGATATTCCTTTTTAAAATAGCAATCCTGTTGAGGTTTGAATATGGCCTGAAATATATCCAGTGTTGGGTAGAACCACCAGGACTTGCTGAGGGGCTGGCTGGGTGATGGGGATCTTGACTGGGTTAAAACACACAAAGGATTACACTGTGCAATAGTTAGATTTAAAAAAGAGTTGGTTTTTATGCCCTGTTTTTCACTCCCTGAAGACATCTCAAATCAGCTTACAATTGCCTCCCCTTCCTCTACCCATCACAAACACCCTGTGAAGTAGGTGGGGCTGAAAGAGCTCTAAGGGAACTTTAACTGGCCCAAGGAGACCCAGTTGGCTGCATGTGGAGTGAGGGATCAAACCTGGTTCTCTAGATTAGAGTCTGCTGCTCTTAAACACTACAACACGCTAGCTCTCTCAGTGTGCTGCTTCTTTGCGTGATTCATGATCCCTGCTTTTATTTGGGCAAAAATTATTAGTTTAACTCTCTAGGGAGGGAGTGCAGATTTCACAGGGATCAGCCAGGTGTTGTTAAAATACTCATCAGTCAATCAAGAAAGGTCCTGGTGGGTGGTGCCTCACAGTTCTCCTGGGCTGAGCTGGGATATTATTTCTTTGTATGGTATAGCTAACCTTTCAACTGCAGAGAATGTACTTCAAAATGGAGTGTACTCTCATGGAATTTACTGATCCCCCTGGGGGAGGAGCCTTCTATGCAACAAATGGGTCCCAGTGTATGTATGTACGTACATATATGGAGTGTTCCATCTGTTACCCCAAATGGAACATACTGCTTGTCCAGCACTATTGGAAAGATGGAAAATGACAGCAACCCTTCACCCATTACCACTCTTATAGTGGGTGTATGGAAGTGGTTGGCATAAAGCTGCAGGCAGATTTTGCTCTTCAATAGGTTTGACACATAATCACCAGAAAACTAGGCCCACAACTGCAGCACCAAATCATGGCAGGTGAACAAAACCCCTTTGCGTTTGTTTAGACCTTAGTCCTGAGCTGCCTCTCAAATCACCCCTTGTACACCCAAGGAAAACAAGGCTTCACCCACCGAATACGTTCAGTGCGGAATTCTCTGCATCCCTAGTCGCATGCATTAGCAATACAATTTTTGGTGAATGATTGTGTGGGCAAAATGCAGAGATGAGCAAGCTTGCCATTAATAACAACAACAACAAAAGTTTTGTATATTGAAGTGGAAATGTTGACTTTTCTTCTTTTCTGCTCAGCTTTGCTGATGAATAATGATGTACTTTAAATGTGAGTGCCTAAAGTCATCCGCTCCATATTGCTGTCGTTCATAAATATCAATGACCTTACTCATCAAAAGTGACATCACAGACCCTCAGAAAGGAAGATTCTGATTGTTTAGCAACTTAAATATAGAGTCAAATGCCTCATCTGAGAACTGTATATTGGAGCAATTTAATCCCACAGAAGACCCAAATGGCCAATACAATGGAAATGGCTTGTTTTTATTGAAGCCAAGGTACAGTTACTTGTGTGTAAGAGTCTTCTTCTTGCCTACCTTGACTGGCAGCCGGTTGGGTAGTGTTATGGTCACAGTTTTGTTCAGTAGGATCTGGGATTTTCCCATAAAAACTTATCAGTTATCTCTAGAGGGTCTGTGATGCAACAGAACACCATGTGCTTTGCACAGAGCCACTCAACCGTTCAGTCCCTGGATTATCCAATTACAGGATTTCAGGAAGTTGATACAAGTTTGGTTTTGTTTAGTCTCATTATAAACTGCCTTTCTGGGTAAAAGTCCCCCAAGGCAAGCATTAGATCAAGAAGGGTTAACGTTTGAAGTTGCAGCTATCTACCTTCTAAGAAGAAAACACACCATCAGGGGGTTGTGACAGGATGACTGCACATCGATACATGACTGTGAAAATAAATGCAAAATGCCCAAGCACCCTTCTGGTCTTGGAGCAGGTGAGCTCCCTCTTTGGGACATTATTGGAGACTAAATTCAAAGCCCGTTCTTAAGAATGGGCTTTAAAGGCCCTCCCTTAAGGGACTGGGTAGTTCCCCCCGTGCGGCAGCAGTGCTGCGGGAGGCTCCCTCTCGGCCCAGGAGCTCTGTCTCCATGGCGACAGAGCTCCCGGGTCAAAAGGGAGTGGGCAGACCAGGCCTCATGGTGGTGCCTCCGCAGCGTGGAAGCTCTGTCACTGGGGCAGCAGAGCTCCCAGGCTGAAAGGCAGTGGGCAGGCCACCCCGAAGAACGTGAAATTGAAGAAATGCTGGACAGTGCCTGAAATACATATTGGCTTAAAATGTTGACAAGTCTTCGTCCATGATGGATGCAACAGCTTGATTAAGCGCTGCTCCATTCCAAAGCAGTAAAGATTGGATAACAACTGACAGGACATTTTTCATTTAGAAGAAAAAAAAAAGAAAGTGGTACCAAGCAACTTTCACCACATTACCTGCCTCCCAACAACTCTTAAACTACCAACAGGAAGCATAGCCAATTCCATTCAGGAATATCTATAACTCAGTTCAATTTCACCCCATGAAGAAAAATGAACCTTCAGAAACTCCAGAGACACTAAGGTTCAGTTCATAGTTGAAATAATGGTCTTGTAACATTGTAAAGGGTGGAAAACCAATCTGAATGTGGCCTGAGTTGATTACAAGAAGGCATTTGATTCACTCCCTCATATGTGGATCCTGAAACCAGTAGAAATTATAGGCATCAGCAAAAGTGTAATAACATTCTCAGAACTGCCTTGAATAAATGGAATACCAGGCTGATAGTGAATGGAGAAGAAATCATAACAGTTACTGTGAAATAAGGAATTTTCCAAGGAAACTCACTATCACCACTGCTCTTTGTCATTGCCCTACCACCATTCACAGTCATTTTCAACAGCACAAGCCTAGATACCAGCTGTCATGGGTCAGCCAGCTCCAACAGAACAAAGGGATACAGTGGACTCTTCTGAGGAAGAGGTAGTCAGCAGATCTGACCCAGAGCCACAACCAGTGATAGACACAAGGCAGACGGAGACAGACTCTGAGGAGCCTGACACAAATCTGCAGCAAACTACCAGTACAATTCCTCAGTCCTGAGTTGGCAAAAGAGAGACAATTTCCACACAGACACATAAAACGTGCACCGCCTCCTGCTTGCAAATGCACAATAGGAAACTGCACGTTTACATGCTTCCTGATGGGAGGTCCCCCCTGCGATATCCCACTGCCTCATCATAGCTTTTCCCTTCTCAATGAAGTGGTGGAGAACCCTAAACAGTGTGGGCAACCCACACTCCCCCTCCACTCATCAACACAAGCCACCAATCCCTCCACAGTGGTGGTTTTGGGGACTCAAACTTCCATTCCCCGTCCCCCAGGTCCTGAAATTAATTTTAAAAAATACTCTTCCACATTGCTATGGGGAAATGCCACAAGAATAAAACATTTTTAAAGCTTTCATTTCCACATTGCTACAGGATCACAACAACAATAAAAAAACAACAGTAAAAAAATTCCTTATGTTCAGGTAGATTTGTGTTAGGCTGGCCATGGTAACTGGACCCCGATGATTGTGTGTTCACAATAAAGATTGAAAACACAGAGCATGGACGCCAAGCTAATAGGAAGACAGCTGCTTCATCACATGCACCCCCTTCTTCCCCTGTTCATACCCCACCTCCAAAGAACACAAACAGGAATGTGTTTTAGCTGCCCAATCCCAATATCTCTGTGCACAGTGAAGAGAACATTTTGTTCATACTGAGGGCACATCGCTTTGCGGTCCCATAGCAATGCGCATCACACCTTTAAAAAAATTTTGATCCAGAAATGGAGAGGGAAGAATGGGCAAAATGCTACTGAGGCTGTCACACATTTCTCCCTTCAGATGGGCTTGCCCCAATTGTGCCCCAATGTGCAGCGCAACAAGAAAGGAAAATTGTTTTTTTTTTTGCAATTACCCTCATTGCAGAGCAAACCAGACATAAACTCATGCCAACTTCTGCACTGCCGTGGGTTGCTGCCGAAGCAGCACTTAAAACCACAAGTAATGAGAGGCTGCACAGGGGCAAATTCCGTGTGCGGAAATGGTCAGAGTCATCTGCCAGCCAGTTCACCTCTCTCACCAGAGCCTTGGGGAATAGCGTAGGAGATATATGAGGGTGGCAGCACAACACCCACTGTACATAAATTAGGAGGAGGAGTATTTGCAGGAGCAGGGCTAAGACGGTTGGCAGGTGCTTAGCACGATGTTTAAAAGCAGCCAGCAAGGGAGTGGCTGTGTGGAAGCAACTTGTCTGTTAGCCACTGACCTTGTAGCCTGCACTCCATACTGATTTCCTTGCATCTGATCCTATCTTGCTTAAACTGACTATAAAGAATGTCACAATAGAGTTGCAGCTATGTTTCATTGGGGGGTTTGCCAGTTCGGCTTGCCATCAGCCAAAAATTTATGGGAGCACAAACCAGATGAGATCATGGAGCATAATGAAACAAAGATTCTTTGGGACTTCTGATTACAAACAGATGAACACTTAGAGCATAATACCTCTGATATCACAATTGTAGAAAAAAGATAAGGAATATGGTTTGGATCATTGACATTGCGATCCCAGGAGACAGCAGAATAGAAAAGAAAAAACCTCCTTAAGATTGTCATAATCTTTACCAAATTATTCCCTATGGATACACTGGCTTGTGCTGAGGGCAATTCCATTGATTTCAATGTAGTTATTTTGGTACTGAGTCAAATAGCATCAGTTGGGCCAAACTGTTACCAGTTCAGTTCTAGTGAAACTGCTATGGAGTGTTATGTACATCGCCCACATGTTAAATAGCCCCCAAATGTTAAGAAACCTTTATAAACAACTACCAAAGGGGGTACTGAGAGCAATTAGAGTCTGTGTATGAAAATGAATAGCTAGTTCAAAGATCTCTGCAGGATTTAATCTGATGTATTTGGCACAACAGTTTTAAGTGACTGAAAGTGGAACAGCACAGCACTGTAAATCTGTAGAATTATTTTGCACCATTTAGTGCAAATCAGCTTCCTTTTGATGCAGGCTATGTCTCACAAGCCTAAATTAGCCCATGCCAGGATAGCAAAACCCTTAAAAGGTATTTTCCTGATTGTTACCAAATTTAAATTTAAGTCCGAACTACTATTTATCATGGAGGTATATAACTGCCCCCTGTTGCTGTTTCCTCCCAGAAATAGCTATATGTTTGCATAATTTTACAGAAGCTTCTATCAAATTCTTCCAAAAGATCCAACCCGATGAATGTAAAAGCTCAGCTACTTGATGCCATTGCAGGCCAATAAGCAAACAGAACGATATGCATAATACCATTTCATGGCAATAATTTTAAAAAGTCAAATAATAAATATTTTGCACAAGAGCTATTAAACATAAAGTGTCAAATTCTGAATTTCTGTCTAGTATGGATAAGATTATTTGCAGGGAAACTGGCGAGGGTAGGGCTTAACCCCATAGGAGCTGCCAATTCACTATGTCACTTCAGGGTGCATTACTGGAAATGATGTCACCACATTACAGGACACTATAGGATTCACTCAAAACTCTATGGTAAAACTCACCATTTCTCTCCCCCCCCCCTACTCCATATGAGAGGCTATTAGGACAGAATATGGAGAAACAAAATGGTTTCCAATTGACAAGGCATCAGGCATGAATTTCTTTAAATCTCCAGAACTGTTCAGTGTATATGCAGAACATTTCATAAGGAAATCCGGATTAGATTTAGAAGAAGGTAGAATGAAAACCGGTGGAAGGGACATTAACCATTTGAGATGTGCAAATAACACCAGAAAATAAGGAAGACTTGAAACAACTTCTACTAAAGGCCGAAGCAGAAAGTGCCAAAGTAGGATTACCCTGGAACATGAAGACAAAAGTAATGGCTGCTGGTGAATCACACACCTTTAAAACTGACAATGAAGAAATTGAAATTATTCAATACTTTCTGTTCCTTGGCTCTATCATCAACATGAAGGAAGACTGCAACCAAGACAGTTGAAGGAGATAAAGCCATGAAGGAGCTAGAAGATCAAGTTAATTATTCCCAATTACTGTGTTTGGGTCTGAAAGTTGGACCCCAAAGAAAACTGACAGAAAGTTGATTCCTTTGAAATGTGGTGTCGGAGGACAGTTTTACAGATACCGCAGACTACCCAAAAGACAAATGTGGACTATAGATCAAATCAAGACTGAACTCTCCTTCAAGCTAACATGACGAACCGGAGGCTATTATACTTTGATTACGTAATGAGAAGAAAAGGATCACTGGAAAAGGCAATAACACTAGGAAAAATTGAAGGTAGTAGGAAAAGAGGAAGACTCAGCAAGGGATGGATGGACTCTGTAAAGGAGGCCACAGCCCTCAATTTGCAAGACCTGAACAAGGCTATTAACCAGGGCCAGCTTATACATGGAGCACATGGAGCATATGCTACAGGCCCCACTCTCCAGGGGCACCACACGGTGCCTTCCCTCTTGGTTCAGCACCGTAGCCTCTCTTCTCCCCCCTTTCCCCTCTTTAAGGACACTTGGAGTAACACCGCTTTCCTCTGTGACTGCTCCCCCAGCAATTGTACCTTTTTAGGTCCCTGTGAATCCTTAAACCGCTCCTGCTGTTAACAAGAGGGCATTTTGAAGGTCATGAATGAATAGGGTCACCATACTTTGGAAGCCATTTGATGGTACTTAACATATGTACACGTTTCCCCTCCCATCCTATGGAGCTGTGGCAGGTGGCTGGAGATGGCCTGGGAAAGCAGGCAACATGGTCAGGGCACACTATCTTATGCCTTAATTCTACAGCAGGGTTAGTCAAACTACAGCCCTCCAGATGTTCATGAACTACAATTCCCATGAGCCCCTGCCAGCTGGTAGCCCATGCACATCTGGAGGGCCGCAGTTTGACTGCCCCCGCTCTATAGCATATGCTCCGTGGCTTCTTCCCCTTCCCCCCCCCCCTCTATGCACAGCCTGGTCGGAGCCATTGGCCCAAACACTTACCCCTTTAAAAATAAGGAAATAAATGAGTAGCCAGCTCTCTTAATGTGTTGTGCATATTGACACGAATAAGCATATTAGCAAAATTAGTTTGAACAGCATGCAATGAGGAAGAGCAAAGAAAAGTAGGTCAGCGCGTTTGATTTACCTGAATGAAGCCATCTACTTAATACCCCAATGCTGTTTTCCAGAGAATATGGAAACCATCCAGCAGAGAGTTCCAAGAATGAAATTTCGAGCAGATGCAGCGTCTTGTATTTTCAATCAACGTGATCATTAATTTTGCCACAGCTTTGATTCTGACCTTACTGCTGAAACAAAAGGTTTACGGAAGTGCTGTGCAATACTACGGCTGTCTGAAGTAGCTGGTGCATGTTGTCTGCTGAAAGCCATGTCTGTTGAAGATGTGTTGAAGGCTAGAAATTGTGTCAGAAAGCTCCGCCAGTTGTGGGTATGTTTCTCTTTTAAAAATCCAGTTCTTATTGCATAAAAGAGTGACCCAGGCTGAAAGGGAAGTGGCATTTTTTCTACCTCGACCCCTCGGAACAAGAACCTTAGTGTATCTTTCCACCTTAGCTTTAGTTTTGCACAACAAAGCTGTGATCCTATGAATATAATGGTCCCTACCAATGATGAGACTGGCTTAAGAGTTCTTCCATGTGTTGTTAATGTCCTTCATTTACTGAAAATCCTAAGCAGGTCTTCTTGGAAGTAAATGCCATGTTATTCAGTAGGGCTTATTCCCAGGAAAGCAAACTTTATATTCACCATTTCTCCCAAAATGGGGACCCAGAGTGATTTGCAACATTGTGTTATCCTCTTTGTGTTATCCTCACAACAACTCTGCAAGGCTAGGTGGCTTAAGCTGAGAGTATATGATTGCCCTGGGGTCATCTAGTAAACTTCTATGACAAACTGGGAATTTGAATCCCTTCTATGTAATCACTTCCATGTATATCTACCCTCTCTGTGTGCTTTATTTATTTAAAGTGTTTTTACCCTGTCCTCCTCCACAAGTGAACTCAACGTAGCTCATATACAATCATAGCAATTAAAAAAAGAAAACAG